>NC_079277.1:0-288445 GCF_947243775.1 Saccharomyces kudriavzevii IFO 1802 | reverse complement strand
CCACACCCACACCCACACCCACACCCACACCCACACACCCACCCACACACCACTAATGCTAAAGCTAAAGCTAACACCCATCACTATTACACCATTACCATCACTACCATTAGCATATCATCATCATCATCATCATCATCACTACCATTACCATCACCATCATCACATCACATCACCACTACCACTACTAACATTTTCACTACCATCACCATCACTACCATTAACTATCACCATCATCACTACCATCACTACCATTAACTACCATCATCATCATCATCATGACTATCACTATCATCACTACCACCATTACTACCACTATCATCACCACCATCACTACCACTTTCTCTGCTATTACCCTATCCACCACTCAAACGGACTGTAAGAACTCCCTCTAATGTTACCCTGAATATATAACACCCCACGCTTTCTCACCCCCACCACATGCTTTACCAGCACCATTCCATCACATCACTAAATACGGCCTTTACCTCAGCGGTTTATGCCCTGGGTCATTTCCACATTAAACTTAGTATTTCACATATTTATCTATCCACATCATATCTCTGCATCCTGAATAGTATATCCCCAACTTATCACTTCCTCATCTCTTCTGTAGCCCGAAATACAAACACGTGACCAATATAAGCCCTTATTATATAGTACTAAACCACCTCTCATCTATAACATCACTAAGTACGGCCCTTACCTCAGCGGTTTATACCCTGGGTCATTTCAACATTAAACCCACTAAATCAAACATTTATCTATCTATATCATGTCCTTGCATCCTGAATAACATAATCCCAAGTTATCACTTCCTCATCTCTTCTGTAGCCCGAAATACAAACACGTGACCAATATAAGCCCTTATTATATAGTACTAAACCACCTCTCATCTATAACATCACTAAGTACGGCCCTTACCTCAGTGGTTTATACCCAGGGCCATTTCCACATTAAACTCACTGTATTCCACATTTATCCATCTATATCTCATATCTGCATCCTGGATAGTATACCCCCAACTCACCACCTCCTCATCTCTTCTGTATCCCCTAATTACTAACTCCTTATTTTGATACTACCGCGTGGCACACCCAGCGGTTCATACCTAATGTCATTACACCAAACTCATACTATCTCACATTTAACACTTCATATGCCTTTCCTATGCCCTAAACAACATATACATGCACTCGTCATCTCCACACCTCCTCTATAATTACCAAACACTACACTCCATTACCTCCCATATATACAATAATCGTAAACTATAAACATACACCACCCACCTTACTTAGACCATCACCCTATATCCATCATGTATCCCGCCTCATTAAACCGGCTCTTAGTCATTAAATCATAATATCACATCCAGCACATATTCACACGGACGCTACAGAATACTGCCATACCACACCCCATCACTATATATGGCACTCACCTCAGCAGTTTATATCATATGTTGTTTACTCTCTCTACCTATTTACGTCACATCTAACTATCCACAACTAATCACTTATCCTTGTGGACCATACAACTGCACTCAGTACTTCAATACTCTAACACCTTGACTATACATCAGCTTCTGCATTACGCCATTGTTAACATAACTAATATATACAATACAATCACCACCATCACATCACCCCCATGCCCTCCACTCTCTAACATCATACTGCTCCCATCAGCATATCATTGCTAACATAGAATACACAATATCATCACCTCAATAAACCGCCATTACAGTATTCTCAATATATTCTTAACATAACACCAGCACATACGCACACGGGTGCTACATAAACGAATACAATCACTTTAATCTCTACTCAATTCCATTACTTATCATCATACTCTAATACATTCCTCTACAATTACTGCCTTTCCTCTTATATATCCTCCGCATGCTACTCACTCGTCACAGGAACATAAATAATTACCATATCAGTCCAAGTTCAAGGTTCCTGTACTTTCAATATCACCACTCCATGCGCTATACTATGATATAACTACATACGTACACGGACGCTATTGAATATACCACTACAACTTCCACTCCGCAACGGCCTGCCCTACAATATTCAATATGACCATAATCACACACGGAACATGAATATTACCATCATCCTGCCAACTGACACATTCTCTTACTTTTAATGCCACCTTAAAATAAACTACAATGTTTTCATATATCCATACGGACGCTACTATATAATACCATTACTCTCATTTTCCCATAACTACTCTCTCCATTTTATATTTTCTCACTATTTTCAACTTTTCATAAAATACTCACTTATCATCACTAATCATCACTAACCTTTACTAATCATTATTTCTCTTATAGGATCCAACTACTGCCCTTCATTAACCGTACTCCTCCATATCACCAACGTACATAGCACGGCAATTTCTTAAGGGATGTAATCCATTCTTATACAATAATCCTCATCTGTGTTAAATGTGATAACCCAAAAAAAGCATGATACGAGTATTGTTTCACTATTGTTTAAACAAGAAGAACGTATAGTGGCAAACTCCCAATCCACTAGTACTTAAGCCACTTTAGTTTCTATCAACAAAGTAGCAATCCTACGTATCTTATATAGATATTACATATAGAAAGGTCCAATAATTTTACTACATTATGACATATAAGCTAGATCGTGATTCCTTACGTCAACATCATCATCACCATCACTGTCATACCATCACTACCACTTTCTCTGCTATTACCCTATCCACCACTCAAACGGACTGTAAGAACTCCCTTATTGTTACCCTGACCATGTACCCCACGCTTTCTAACCCCCACCACATGCTTTCCATCTCTCATTCATCACATCACTAAACACGGCCCTTACCTCAGCGGTTTATACCCTGTGCCATTTGCCCATAACACTCATGATTATCCACTTTTTAATATCTATAATTAGTTAAACACTCCCAAATATCATATAAATACTCTTAACTCCACGCTTTATGACGTTTTTATACAAATATCTACCACCTATTTTATATATGCTAATATATACACCACCAACAATCACCACTAAAATTACCCAAACATAAAAATATACTGATTATCAATAAGAAGGTATAAACATATATCAACATAAGCGAAGTATCACAAACATATCACCCCATTAATACAATTGTAACATAATAAGAACAGGAGGTCATACGGGCAGCACTACATAACATTATCATCAGTATTATTGTATTAATGATTCCATTTCAACATTCAGTTATGTAAACGCTTTTCGTACGAATGTAAATTGTGAACACCACCTTCTAGTTGAGCAGAAGCGGTTCTGAATTCAAATCTAACTTTACCGCTTTGGACGTTTTCCTTTAATAAGGTTAGGGATTTGCAACCAATGTCTTGGCAAGAATGTTGTAAACCATTGTACAAATATGGAATGAATTTCTTAATGGAACCTTTGTCAACGACAGCACCGGAAACACCTTGGGCAACCAAAACGCTGTCAGATTCGGAAAAGTAGCGAGAGGTAGATGCATTACCCTTGGTACCAGTCTTTTGCATGGCGTCAATGGAACCCATACCACGGTATGCCTTCAATCTTTTACCATCTTGATAGAAATATTCACCTGGCGATTCGGTAGTACCGGCCACCATACCACCCATCATGACAGTAGAGGAACCAAGAGCCAAGGCCTTGGTAATGTGACCGATGTTTTGAACACCACCATCTGCCATACATGGAACACCGAATTGGTTAGCAAATTCACACACATTGTAGACGGCTGTACCTTGTGGCCTACCACAAGCCATAACTTCTTGAGTGATACAAATAGAGCCAGTTCCCATACCAATTCTCAAACCGTCCGCACCGGCAGCAATCAAATTGGCAGCTTGTTCCCTGGTGACTACGTTACCAGCGATGACTTCCAGACCTGGGAAACTCTCTTTGACCCACTTGAGCATGTTCAATTGGAAAACAGAGTTGCCTTGGGATGAATCCAATACGACGACATCCAAGCCGGCTTTCACCAATAATCTTAGTCTTTCTCTATCACCGTCCATAGTACCAATGGAAGCACCACATAGCAATTGCTTGGTGTTGGCAGCTTTGGACGCTAATGGGTAGTTTTGATTTTTCATTAAATCAGTTCTGGAAAGCATAGAAACTAAGTTACCCTTGTCATCAACAATCAATAGCCTACCCTTTTTGATTTTCTTTAGAATTTCGTTACCTTCTGATAATGTGATACCTTGTGCACCGGTAACAGGGTTTTCAGTCATGACATTCTGAACGAGTAAAGAGTTGTCCTCAACGAATTGTATATCACGAGAAGTGATGACACCCACCAACTTTGCATTTCCCTTGCCATCTTCCGTGACAGGGAAGCCTGCAAATCCATACTTTTCCTTCATGCTCTTAGCTTCACCAACGGTGGTTGTTGGAGAAATCACTATAGGGTTGTTAATAAACCCATTTTCATAGTTCTTGACTCTTCTGACCATGTCAGCTTGGTCCTCGGGGGTACAGTTATGGTGAATGAAACCGATACCACCCGACAGAGCCATAAAGATGGCCATTTCCGATTCTGTCACAGTGTCCATTGGAGAAGAAACCAATGGAATGTTTAAAGTGATATTCCTGGTCAGCTTGGTCTGTAGGCTAACTTCGGAGGACGCAAAATCGACTAAACCTGGTAAGATCAAAAAATCGTTATACGTCAGCCCACCTCTGATCTTGGAGTCCATCAATTCCTGCACAGACAAACCATCCAGTCTTGGTAGGCTCCTGGTAAATTCCAGTGCAGTCTTGTAGTCTTTAATAGCGGCCATTGCTTTTACGTATTCTGGGTTGTTACCAATTGCACTGAAAATATTTACTTCTTTTAGTTTGTTATAAACGAAATGCGTTTATGACAGCTAGAAAGTTTTTTGAACTTAGTTATATAAATAAGAAATAATAGGAAAAGTAAGGCAAGGAATAGAATAGAATACAGAAGAAAAAATTCCCAGCATACTAAGTAAAATGTACGAGCCCACGAAACTGATCAAAAAAGCCACCAAGGTTCTCCGGTTAAATGTTCGGCAAAAAATTTCTAGTCGAAGTTTTCACTAAATGTCAAATGGGAAAAGACTCCACTATTTATACTTTTTGTTTTTTTTTTTTCCGCTTTCTTCGAGAAAAAGAAATGCGCGGGATGCCTGCGTGCGGCTAGGAAAACCAATAATTTTGAATGAAAAAGCAATGTAGAGAGCAGACATGGTAGGATATATACTCATACGGATGTTATTATGTAATACCGCCGCCAACCGATCATCTATATATCATGTGCCACTATGTCATCCTACAGTATCCGCTCTGTCAATCAATTGCACTTTTCTTTCACCTCATACCTTTGCTCTTGTATCATCTTGAAACGATATTATTGTTGCAACAATAATCAACTATCCATCAATTACTAGTACGGCTGATTGATGCGTTCAATCACGTAAATAGATGATTATCATATACGGTGTTAAGAAGATGACAAAAATTGTCAGATCAGTGAAAGCTGAAGTGCAAGGATTGATAATGCAATAGGATCAATGAATAACGACATATAAAATCAAGGAAGAAATAACTATGAGATCATGTAAAATTGTCGATTCCCTTTCGTGGATTCCTGAATCCATGAGGAGCACTTCTAGTAATTCTATCTGCATAACATTATTAATCTTATCAAAAATGAATCCCAACAAATGTCACAAGATTTTACTGGCCAATAGATATCGTATCCAGCACATACTCACACGGACACTACAGAATACTGCCACACCACTTCTCATCACTATATATGGCACTCACCTCAGTAATTCATACCCTGTTTTCTGTCACATCTACTATCCATAATCAATCACACATCCTTGTGGACCATACAACTGCACTCAATACTTCCATACTGTAACACCTTGACCATATATCAACTTCTACATAATGCCATTGCTAACACGAACAACATACAACCACCATCGCATCACCACCATCACGTCACCCCCGTGCCCTCTACTTTCCAATATCATGCTACTCATATTGCTCTTTTACATATTCACTGACATTGACTCTACTAACTGCACTCCACCTACCATACTACAGTTATATAAGTGCACTAACACATGAATATTAACATAAACGCACCAATATATAAATACTTTTCCTATCAGCACACTATTGTAAATATAGAATACACAATATCATCATTTCAATAAGCCGCCATTACAGTATTCTTAATATCCTTGACATAAATACCAGCACATACGCACACGGATGCTACATAAAATAATCCAATCACTTTAACCCCTAGTCAAATTCCATTATTCATCATCATACTCTTCCTCTACCATTATCTCCTTTCTTCTTATATATCCTTCGCATACTACTCTCACGTCACATGAACATAAAATATCATCACCTAAATCCAAGTTTTAGGTCCCAGTATCTCCATTCCATGCACTACACTATAATACAACTACATACGCACACGGACGCTATAGAATATAACATACTCATATAGCGCCACCACATAATATCATTACTCTCATTTTCCTATAATCAATCCCTCCATTTTATATTTTTTAACTATTTTTCACTTTTCATAAAATATTCACCAGTCATAAATAATTCTCGCTAATCCTCACTAATCATTATTTCATTTATAGGATCCATCTATATCCCCCACATACCTTGTAACATATACCATCCCTTTGGTTACTCATTAAATTGCATTGACGGAGCGAGCTTTACATAATTACTTCATTCCGCATTTCATTCTACCTCCGTTTCAAAAATACCGTAATTGACTGAGCAGGTTTATAATATTAATATACACATATTCAACTATATACACCGTCAAATCAAATTTTTTCATTACTTCTTATGTCCGTAGGATATCATTCGTAAGAGCATGTCTAGTTGGCGATGGTGTAGATACCGTCTGCAGATAGAGCACTGGAGATGGCTGGTCTCAATCTGGTAGAGTACCATGGGACACCAGTGATCATTCTGGTCACTTGGTCTGGAGCAATACCGGTCAACATCGTGGTGAAGTCACCGTAGTTGAAAACAGCTTGAGCAACTTCGACTGGGTAGGTTTCAGTTGGGTGAGCGGCTTGGAACAAGTAGTATTGGGCCAAGTGAGCTCTGATATCAGAGACGTAGACACCCAATTCAACCAAGTTGACTCTTTCGTCGGATTGAGCTAGGGTGGTGGTGGCAGAGGCACCAGCAGCTAGAGCGGCGACACCAGCAGCGATTGAAGTTAATTTGACCATTGTATTTGTTTGTTTTCGATTGTTTCTTTAGTGCTGATATAGGCTTAACTAGAAAGAGAAGAATGAAGGCATATTCTCAAAGATAGATGATCAGAGCTGCTCTATTTATACGATTTCTTTGACCAGTTTGTTGCTACACAAACGAATTAGTGGACGCTCACCATTCATCGTGCACTCCTTCTCATCTTACCTCTCGCCCCCATATTCACTGTCACCATGGAGATGTGCATGTCCTTGAACGACCTCTTCCACAGCTTTCGTATATGAAGGCACGTTTTGCATTGCCAATGTTTTTTGTACGCAAAAAGAAGAATGCCAATTATAGGGGAGCCGGGGTACCTTGAAAAACCCTTTTCCGTGCCTGCGATACTTCCTTTTTCGGCCAGATAGAAGATCCGAGTTTAGTTTGGACCCTCGTTCAGAAGCCCATCGTCTAAGCCCAGATTAATATGAGCTAAACGGTTGCCACGGAAAGGTGGCAGCTTCTACGTTCTCGACAGTGGAGTTCAGAAAGTTGGTGAGTGTTTTGTGAATTGTACCCTGTAGGGGTTTACGACGTGCTCTTCTGAAAGAGATGTGCTTGGCTTGCTTGGAATCTGCCCCCACCATATGTTTTAGCAAAATGAACTATTCGTAACAAATGCAAGTGTAAGCGCAAAAACCTTTGGGCTGCAATGAAATTTGGAATACAGTTCTCCTTTGAGCAAGGCCATATGAAGATAGGATTACTGGGTATATTCAATCCGGGAAACCCATCAGTCATTTTCATTCCTTCTTTTAGCAAAAACCTCAGACCTACATCCTCCTTCCATTCTTCGAACGTACAACTTCTAAATGAATGAATGTGCTGACAAGCCTATAGAAGAGTATGGTAAAGAAAAACAGTCACTGCCCTGGATTATGTTAAAGCAATGAAGGAGACAGTTGCATGAGGCCGATGGAGAATTTTAGAAGCCATTGCAATTTTTATCGGGTGTTCTGGTAATGATTTTCAACAACAAGTAAGTTTTGGAAGTCTGTAAGACGAAACGTAATTGTCTTTTGTTCAGCTCAAAGCATATTGTGCAGGTGTTCCTGTAGCACCACAAAATAATGAATGATTTTATATTGATTAATCAATGTGATCATGTTATTTGTATTCTGTTTTATATTTTTCTCTTCCGGTACCTTGTCTGTTAAATCATTCCATATCGCAGCAAAAGAAATTATGACGAGGAATTTAAAGATCCGTGAAAAAAGAAAAAAATGATAAGCCTAAATCTTCGAACACCTAAGGGTGTCTTAGTCAAATGACGCCTTAACATACAAAAAATATCATAACCTGAAACAGAGATGGAAGCCCGATCCACTGAATGGAAATCAACTGCAAATTTACATGATGGACCTGCTTTTTTCAAACCACTAGCTCAAACTATCGAGCCACTACAGTTTAAGCTTATCGAATCGGACATTGTAGCAACTGCATTTCCAGTATTCAATGCCCAATACGTACCGGAGTCGCTTATTGACTACATTTTTGACTTATTTAATTTGGAAATTGAATGTGGCAAGACCTATCCACAATTGGAGAAATTGACCAAACAGGATTTTCTGAATTATTGGTTCCACTCATTTACAGTTATTGTTTTGCGAACTGATAAGAAATTTATCGAAGACGGTCAAGACTGGCGTTCGGTCCTTTTAGGTACGTTTTACATCAAGCCTAATTATTCTCCGCGTTGCTCGCACAACTGTAACGCAGGTTTTTTAGTGAACACTTATCATAGAGGCAAAAAAGTTGGCTATAGGCTTGCACAGGTATACTTAAACTGGGCTCCCTTGTTGGGATACAAATATTCTATTTTCAACCTTGTCTTTGTTACCAACCAAGCTAGTTGGAAAATCTGGGACAAATTGAACTTTCAAAGAATTGGCTTGGTTCCCCGTGCAGGGATTTTAAAAGATTTTGCCGAGCCTATAGATGCCATCATTTACGGTAAAGATTTGACAAATATAGAACCTGAACTTCTTTCCATGGAACACTTATAGACTTTAAAACATATTCCTCTTATTTTTCTCTCTCTCTCTCTCAATATCGTGCAGGTCCAAAGCGCGTACTGTTCTTGGAAGCTTGTCGAAGATGTAAGCTGATCAGGGCAATTTCTTAATTTTCATTTCTGTTTCGTTTCTTCGTAAAGTATACAAAAATAAAGAATTTATACATTGACGTTGATTTGACCTATGATAAGGCGAGAGAGAGTGGGAAAACCTTTTCTTGGAGTATATGTAGTAATAATCTCAAATTCCTTCACGATGTTCAAAAAATCGGGGGAAGTAACAGCTGTAGCCGCCAAATAGCTCACAGAGTGTGATTAAATGAACAGAAGGACTGATTTTCCCTCTTTTAGCTTTCTTGCCATTGAAGTTGGCAATATTACCAACGTAGAGAAAAGTCTACATGGAAAATAATCATCAATTTTTGGTATGAAATAGAAGAAAAACCATAACGTGGTACCTGTAAGTATAATCTTGAGGAGCCAGGGAGCATGTAGGTAATCTATGTTGTTAATTTGAGTATAATGAGTTAAGATTTCGGGACTGGCTTCGTCTGACAGAGAGGATGAAAATACCAATTAATTACTGCGAAGTCTGCCCCCAGCAAATATTTTAATTCTACAGTGTCTTAGTTTAAGTGCCTTTTTTTCAAAAACGATTGATCACATAAGCTAGTGCAATCGGGTATATGTAGAAATCACCTTTGCAAACTAAACTTCCAGAATCTCTGTAGAAGCACAAAATATCACATTTTGCCAATATTTATGAAGTTCCTGTCCCAAGTAAAATCTTGTGACATTTGTTGGGATTACATTTTTGGTAAGGTTAATAATATTATGTAGATGGAATATACTAGAAGTTCTCCTCATGGATTTAGGAATCCACGAAAGGGAATCGACAATTTTACATAATCTTATTCTTATTTCTTCCTTCATTTTATGCGTCGTTATTCATTGATCATATTGCATTATCAATCTTTGGGCTTCAGCTTCCACTAAATTCGATGACTGTTCTGATAATTCTCGTCATCTTCTCAACACCGTATATAATAATCTTCTTGTTACGTGATTGAATGTATTAATCAGCTCTAGTAATAACTGTGGATAGTTGATTATTGCTCCAACAGTTACTGCAACAACCAGTAATGATAATAACTGCACCGATCTAAATAACCAAAAAGTGTAATCTCTTAAAGTGAGAATTCACGAGATTTGACACAGTTGTTTGGTATTTGAATATTTTTATGTAATTGAGGGAGGGGTAGCGTACAGGTTTCTGTTTAGCCTACTAGTGGCACATGCTCTTCCCCCTAGATTCGAAGCCACACTTTAAGTACATGGTAGAGTATAGATTCAAGGCTATTGTGAATGTTAAGGCCCGTATAGCGACACTGATCAACGAGAAGAATTGATTTGCAGAGATATCTGGAGGTGTCATGGCCCAATAAAAGCACAAATAAATTGATAATTGATTCTTCCAAACAAATAATGTGAGCAGGTCCAACTCATGCTATCTGTCGTGTAATGCAAGTTCTCTATTGATTAATATTATACTGTAACTTCATATGATGACTCATTCTATGAGTCATCAAATTACTAAGTATGAATTAGTCATACTTTCGCGTTACCGCATTTGGTAGTAAATATAGGAGGTCCAAAATTTCACCAAGCCGAAATGGTTGCTGTGATCATCTAACTTCTGTATACCTTATAGAAAACTATCGTTAGTGTAGCTGCCTACAAAATGAACTGCATATGTGACAATTCCTCCGGGAAGGTCTCTGCTTCTGATATTATTCCGCGCATTGAGGAAGCCTGCAATGAAGCCACTATTGGATCCAGGCTCACTCTTATTGAGGACCACCAAATATATGCTTCAAGTCTGTAGAAGACATTGCTTACTTCTGGAAAGCTGCATTTACAGCATATGAAGACGACAAAGAGGAAGAGACGTTCTTAAAGGAGGTAATTCCGACTGATAAAATGATCAAGTATAAGCAAATCAAGAAAAGGCAACGGGACAACGAAATTTCCATATTTCTAATGGCATGCCTGCCAAAGCTAAGGGAGCCGCTCCATGATAAGTTCGGTGATCTGAGGGACGTTCACCCACTGAAAGTCATGAAATTCTGTAAATCGAAGACGTCGCAAAGTCAATCCTCTTCCACCTCGACTGCACCAGTCGCACGAGGGAAAAGAAATTTCCGAAAGAACAGCAATGAGGGCTGTATGATATGCGGTGCTAATCATCGATTAAGTGGTTGTGCTCTATTGAAGAAAAAGATACCTGAAGCAAAGATCTGCAATATGGATCTTTGAGACGGGATGTACCTGACGCATGTGTCCAAGGATGGTGCCCTTGCCAAATCACTTGATGGCGTAATCTCCATTGCTAGAATGCCAAAAAATCATCTTTACTTTTTTTATGACCTCGCTTCTGTGAATACCCCGTCTTCGAATGGCTCTAAAGTGTTAGATACATGCAAGACCAACACGTCCATTACCTTCCGTGTTACTGTAGACAAAATGTTGCTGCGACCTCTTTCTCCATAGGGTTTTTCCGACAAAAAAACATGGTCGTATGAACCAGATATTTTTAATTCCTTAACAGGCCAACTGAGTATATGCGTCGATAAAGTTGGCAAATTTCTGGGTCTTACTATCCACCTATATTCAAACGGGGATATGACCGTCCCCTTTCACTATTATATTGCCCAAGCTGCATCCTAAAGTGATATAACTATACTCAAGTCCACACGACCTCATTACAGGATTAAAAGATGTGCTTTGAAGCGGCTCCATATCTAAATGACGTTACAGTCTATGGAAGCATATTTAGGCAGCTGCTGTGATGCTCCACATGGAGCTATTCATGATCTCCCCCACTCAACTGGTGAGTATGTTACACTACTTACTGGCGCTCCCGTTACATGGTCACCAAAGAAACTTAAGGGTGTGATTTCTGTATCGTCCATTGAAGAAGAATACATCGCTGCGAGTGCTTTCTTTGGTTTTCGCTTTGACAACATCACATGTTTTTATTTATGAGCCCCTATGGAGATAGAATGGGTCCAAAGCCTGTTTGAGCTTTCGGATTAGCCTCTTAAGTTTTTAAAATTATATACATAGGTAAAGAGCCTGTATGCGTATTATCGAAGGAATATATCCATCGTTTCATAGAGAATACTGGTCTTCTCAATTGAGGATTAAAGAGCAATGCCGAGAGAGACTGTCAATAGTTTATACAAATAAATACGTACGCTATCTGATGATGAGCTTTTCCAAGCCGGAAAGAGAAAATGGGCTACAACCAAAGCTATGTGACCTGTCTATAAATGGATCGGTATTAGCATTGTCATGTGACAGTCACGTGAGTTGGACGCACACCTCATCGATATGGGCCTTTGTAGTTACCCGTCCCTCGGCGTAATTTTGGCATTTGCCTGCGCCATGCAGGTCCCAGTTGCCAATTATACATGATCTAGCTGCTGCTATAAAGGTACAGGTCGTCTGCAAATAGTTGGTGCCAAGTCCCATTCGCTTATCAATGTGAAGAAGTACTGTGAAAATACTACATCTTATTTTTGATATGAGTTCGGAATTACTAATGGCTGATTCTAAAGCAGGAGCGAGAACCACGGAAGGGCTCTTCAAAGCTGAAACCATCGTCCTACCGAGGGACAAAACCAATAGATTCGTTTATTTCTTTAAACAGAACATTGCAAGTTTCTATTTTAGTTTGTTTTTGATTATCGTGACGGTCACTTCTGGCTATATGGGATTCCGTACTGACGACGATGTGGTTACTTTCTTTGGCTTTTTTTTCATGATTCTTGGACTCGCTTCATTTTTGGTCTTTTTGATCGTTCTTCATGGAAATACCTCAGCAAAATGCAAGTTAAATGCCCTTAGCGATGAATGCAAAATTAAGTTATTGGTGGAAGTTATTACTCGTAAGCCTAATGTGGACATGGAAACATGGGATCCCATTGCATGTAGCATGAATCAATATGCATATGATCGTGGTACATATCCTGATAAATCATTATTTTACGATGGTAACATTTGTTATCGAGTTTTTAGAGAATTAGCGATCGTACCGTATTGCGAAAACCCCAACGGAAATTGTGCAAATACTGATCTGGGAGTGGAGAATAATCAAAGAACTAAATATGCGAATAAACTTGGTAATGACAAGTTACCTTTTGAGTTAAAGACCTATATTTTGAAAGCCTTAGCGGTTTTCAGAGAATCTGTTGACAAGTACTGGGCAGATAAGTTTCCAGAAGTCACGGTTTGAGCAGAATAGCACCACAGTGTTTTATTTTATTTTGTTTTTAGTTGCATCAACTATGAGAAGAAAATATTGATATTCGGAAGACCAACTAACCATATGGTTCTCTGATGTATCCCTTGTTTGACTTACAAGTTGCATTACCACCTATTCAAGAATGACCTGGTATTTATGTCTACATTGTTTTCAGATATTTATATAGCGCTCTTCCCGATAGGAACATGCGTGATACTTGGTAGATTCAAAATTAAAAACGTTCAAGTTTGGCATCGTTTATATGAACCAATTCACCTATGAAGAAGGTCTTTGGAAAATCAGCTACATCTCTTATGACGGCAAATATACTATGAAATTTTTGAGAAAGGTTGCCATTATATTCATCGAACGAGCTACGTCGACCTTTTAGCTATATCTTCTATATTTTGTTGCGCCCAAGCCCATGGAATAATTACGAATATTGAATAATCATTTCATATAATATTCCTACAATGTTCGCACTCCATGTATGCAACTTCCACTTTGTATATCGTGCTGTACTCTAAGCAGCTAGATTCGGTCATTCGATAAAAAAAGAACAATTCCTTCTAATCCCTTTTTTATCACTCTTTTTACTTGCCAAATATATTAAGCAGTCACGGATGGCATGACATGACATGCCGGAAATTGAGATTTCCTTTTAAGGTGTTTAACAAGACCATTTTTACAGCCACGTGAAGTCACATAGCTACAACGTAACTATGGTTAAGCCGAAATCACGGGCTGGGGCTTTTTGGAGAGGATGGGATAGATACCTTCGCCAAAATTCAAGCATCACCGCAAGTCTGTAGAAGTAGACCATGCATCCATCAAAAAATAACAGTAGCCCTGGCCAGTCTAACAGAATACTGCACGGTTCGTGGTAGCAGAGTATGCAACCTCTTTCTTAATTGAGTAATACAGCATGTGAATACTTAAAATTACCCCATCATTCCTTCTTGTTATTCGATATTTCCTTATTGTCAACTTTTCCCTTCGTCTCCAATAGCGCTTTCAAACAAAATATCTCCTTTAATATGATACCTGGATGATGCTTAGCATTGAAAGAAAACGGCACGACGGCTTTTGAATATTGTTATCAAAGACAAACAAGATTTGAATTTTGATTCTGTATAGGCCCAGTCAGTATATGTGGATCACAACTGAGCGAAGTTATGGGACATTAATACGTCCTAGCTCCGCTTGCAAAGTACAGGTATTTTAGCCCACCGAGTGGCCTTAAAATGCTTGATAAATATACCTCAGTCCGTCGCTTACGTGATCTCTGTTTCTAATCCTCACGCCATATGAATAGAGTTGAAGGAATCGTCTCTACGGTTTTGGTATCCCACAGCTATTTTTGACTGTGATGCGAAAATGAAGAATATTTCGTTGGGTGTCAATCGAAAGTGGCTAAACTTGAAAATGCAAAACTCAGAAAGTACTTTTTTGCCTTATACAAGCGCAAGGGCATTTTTTCTATCTCTATAAAGTATAAAATCTATAACTTCTTCCACTGCAACGACAATGATCTCCTCAATACTATGTTCCTACTAGTGCATTCAGATGGCCTAACAAGTTTTGTTTTATTACCCATTTTATACGCACAATCGGTACAAGAGCGGAATGATTTTACCGAATTGTAACATTTAACATGGCAAATCCCTCCACTATATTCTCAAGCCGCACACCTAAGAAATCCGGAATGTTCGCCGTACACTGGAGTACACCTATTTTCTAATCACCACAGCATTTCTTGGTTTGATCGAAAAAAATATTCTCTCGCATGTAAAGCAACCCTTCGCACTAGATTTGCAAAGGGGCCACTGATATCTCTTGCGCTAAACGTTCAAATCCTAATTCGAGGTCTCTTTTTAGATCTGTTAGTTCTTCTAAACCTACTTGAATTCGTAATGCAAAGCCACGATGAGGCCAGTTTGCAGCTTTCCTTTGCCTAGCTGGATTTACAGGTGTAATTAAGGATTCATAACCCCCCCATGAGAATCCCAGGTGAAAAACCTTCATCTTTTCCACCATATTCTCCAACCCGGTTCTTGTATATCCATCCTTAAGGACAATGGAAAATAATCCTGAAGATCCTTTGTAATCACGCACCCAGTACTCATGTCCAGGACAGTCCTTGAATGCAGGGTGAAGGACTTTCTCAACCTCATCTCGGTCCTCGAGCCAAGCAGCCAAATCTAAGGCTTTTCTTTCTGCCTCTTTCAACCGCAAATGTAAAGTACGCATTCCTCGTAAGGCCAACAGACAATCGTCGGCACCAGGTAACATGGCCATTGCATCGTAAGTTGAGCGCAATAGTGGCCAACATTCCTCATTTGCAGAGGTCAAACCAATAAGGAGATCCGAATGACCACCTAAATACTTCGTCCCAGCTTCTAGTGAGATATCAATACCATGTCCATGGGCATCGAAGAAAAGCGGTGTCGCCCATGTGTTATCTAGAATAGTTTTGATTCCATGCTTTTTGGCGACGGAGACCAGCGCTGGAATATCCTGGATTTCCATGGTTCCAGAACCCGGGCTCTCAAGGAAAATGACGGTTGTATTGGGCTTAATCAGTTTCTTTATATCCTCGCCTACCGATGGGTCATAATATTCCGTTTCAATACCGAACTTGGCTAACAGACCGTCACATAACATACGTGTTGGAACGTAGACACTATCGGTGATCAAGATATGGTCGCCAGCTTTCGCTAGGGTCAACAACGCCAAGGAGATAGAACCAAGACCAGAAGGAGATAATACTGTTCCAGCGCCGCCAGTTAAATGAGTCCAAGCATCTTCCAAATTGGCAATGGTTGGAGAACCTGCTGTTCCGTAAAAAAACCTTCCTTTCATGTGCTCTACATCATCAAGTTTCTTATGAATGATGGTCGAACCCTTATAGAGCGGCGGATTGACAAAACCATTTTGTTCATCTGGATTGCGACCAATAACTGTCAATTGCGTAGTTATGCCAAAATTGGACAATTCCGTAAGATCGACCATTATAGTGAGTGTTGAATAATTGGCAAGATTCTAAGTCAAAGCATTCAAAACTTCTAACCACGTAACTTTTATCAAAATTCCCATTTGAACGGGCTTCTTTTTATATTCTTTGTTTTATCTTCAAAAAAATGGTAATCAGATGAGCAAATTGACACTTTTATTGTTCTGCGAGTGGTACGGCACGGTCCGGTACAATGAGTCGATTGTACGGAATTTGAACGCCGAAAACAGCAATCGAAAAATGAACTCAAAACAAACAGCAATTATTATCTAGGGTTGTTATCAAATGCGAGTACTGCTGCAATGCACGGCACAAACGGAGCAGGTAGACGACCCTTATCTCACCCGTTTTGTGATTTCCAAGATTTCCTTTCATTAACGCGTACACACTATAAGAATTCTTTCTCTTAGGAAAAACTCCTGTTGAGTTTTGAATACTTATTCAAACACATGTATGATGTTATGGATTTTGAAGTAGCTCTCTTATTACATTAAGCGTTCTTTTGGGGTAAGCAAAAAGCTCTAGCCCTTGACAATCAAAATGGGCGCCTTCATAAGCAACAGGCAACAATAAAGGAGACCAGTGGCTGAGATGACTATTTTTAGTGGTGAAATCTTGAATCGGTGGTGTTAGGTCTTGATCAGTGACAATATCGCCACGAGCAACTTCTGAAAAACATGCTATTCAGCAACACTTACTTTGTGAAATGGTGCTTTGCCTGTATCAATTCATTCAACAAAGCCAGTTCCTAATGCAATAGTGGGAATGCTATGTCAATAACCATATGCAGTAGAAAGGGTTGCTACTGCTGACCGGTGCTTGGTATTGCAATAACTCGGCTGGCCGGGTTATTGGCTATTTAAAGACATTCTAGTCTAAGAAGGCGTACTAAGATAATTTGTTACAATGCGAGAGAAAGTATAATAGGTTGCATATACCTGTAACGTCATATTTTTCACATTGCAAAGAGTTATAAGACATTTTTGTACGGTCGGCCTATTCACACGCACCGTAACCCACGCCACTCAGAGACTGTCACTACGTGTTTTGTTGGCGTATCGTGCAACCTCAGCCCACTTGTTTTCTTCTGAAAAATGTCCGCTTAGATAATAGTGTTTATATTGCGCTTTTTTTTCCAATATTTTTAACTCATCGAACACTTTGCAGCCCATGAACTAAAAGAACTCTGTTTTATTTTTGGCCGCAAGCGATTCCTTGGTGCCTTAAAAAAGTTACCAACTTTTCCTTCTTTGAGTAAGGTAGGACGGCTGTATTGCAGCCAAGGCTGAAAAAACTGTAATCTCAACAACGCTGGCTTAGATATACGAGAACATCAGCAGAACTATGAGTAGATTGAAATACAAGAATGGTTCATACGAAATTAAAGCATAATGCAAGGAAGCCCGAGCACTGCCGACTCTGCCCAACTTTTAAAAAATGGCCAAAGCGGCTGCACTGACAACATGCGAACAATATTGTAGGCAACATGTGTTGCGATGGCTCGAATGGAGGAGGAGCGAAGGTTAACGCGGGCGCACGTAGCTTAGTAGTTTTCCTGATTTCTCGTTAAGGTCATATCCTCTAATGCCTGTGATTTATGTGAATGTGTAACCTAGCGACGTTACTGCGAGATGGGACACCGACTGGAACACTATACGTTCAAGATGTTCTACGTAAGTACAGTGGTAACAAATTCGCATAAAGGTCTGCAATATAGATTGTGCGTATGTCTAATAGGATTTGTTTCTATGATTGATATTGGACTATCTGAAAAGCGGTGTAAAATGTCCTCAGCGCCAAAATAGCGACTAGTTGTTCTATCAATTCTATCAAAAAAATTGGTTCATACGAACAATCTCGATCAAATTTTGTAAGCAGTATAATTAGATGGACATCTGGTACAAACCGCGCGCCATCGTCGAGAGGCAGGTCATAAAAAAACGCGTCTTTCGACTATTGGACCTGTCTTGATTGAAGTTGCCGTCATACATTTTTTGAATAACAGGTTGAGTCAGCATTCCTTGACTTCTTATATTGAGGCGACTTGTACACTTGCGCTCAAAGGTTCCAAAACTAATCGCCAAAAGGAAAGATAAAAGCTGCCAAATAACCATCTCTGTTTTCACGACTACTAGCCTACCAGTCAAAACAGAGAGGTGCTTATTATAGAATGTGCTCACTGGTACGGTGCCGGAACGAGATAAGAGAATTTTTTTGGTCATTCAAGCATTCTTTTTACACATGGAAGTATACCCAACGTTAGACAGAACTCTATAATTGTTAATTCTGTGTTTACTTTCCTTGAATAACCACAATTTATAATCACTAGAGCAAGGAATATAATGACACTAGTACCATAGAGTGAAAACCTATAATATCCAAGAATGATGGGGCTTATCGTAACTTGGTTAAGCATGTGTTGAATAGTTAACGTACTAGCTCGTTCTCGTGTGGTGTGTGGTGTCTGTAGCATATTATTCGCAGCCTGGCTGCCTGGCTATTTGAAAGACATCACCTAGGCAGTGCTGACATCTTTTTCAAGAATAGTAATAAGATACTACGGAACGCGGTAGTCTTTCAGTGCGATAAAAAAAAATTTTAGGCACAATAGTATGGTGGCAGCTCAACCGTCTCTTACCCAAGCACTCATTCCCCATAAAGACTCTCAAAAAGCTTTCGACATTTGAAAACACTGTCAACAACGGCCCACTCGTCCTTCACTGTTTGCTTTGCCAAAACTGCTTATTTTAAGCCTTTCATTTTTTCACTTTTGTTCCTTATTTCCTTTCCAGTAACTTCCAAGGTACTACAGAATTGAAACGAAGAGGACTTTTGAATGTTGCGGAGGACGATACCAAACCCAGAAGGGTCCATCTTTAATAATTATCGTGTGATTTTCAACAATCATATATATATATAGAAGCTGATCTTTGTACTAAACTACGTCAAGTATCATGAGTTTTCCAAAATGTATACTAAAAAAAGCAATGAAAAAATCGATCAGGTGTTTAGCAACCTTCAAAAAAAGTTTTTTCTTGCCTTTAAGTCACCCAAAAAAAGGACCGTTTCATTAGCTGGGTCATGAGTATTTTTTTCTTTTCAATTGAATATGATATAGATGCATGTGTTATATTGAAGATCAAGCTGATCCGCCATGATACATACACAAATTAAATTTAACTGCGACTAAAACCTATACGATACAACCAGATCTGAAGAGTTTCTGGGCAAGAAGGAACGATACCCCTGTCCGGTGCAGTTTAAAATATTTGTATCGGATGAGGGAACCCGATTTACCATCGCGGTAGGCGACCATTACATATAAAGTTAATACACAGCAAAGCGTGTGCCGCAATGTGACAAAAGGGCATAATAAGCGCTTAGTCCGAAGTGCCATTTTTCTCCTTTCCACCCATCTACACTTTGATTAGTTCGACAAAAGAAGTGTTCTGACATATAACTTCTGGGATAGAATTTTAGTTACTTACGTACCAGTTCCCTCTGACTATTAGCTTGCCCGAATAAATTTGGCTTAATAACTTTCTCTTTTCTTTTTTCGAAATAGTAATAAAATGACGTCGTATACGATCTGAGCTTCAAATTGGGTCTTCTAGAAGGTCTCCTGTTTGACCATCTGTGCTACCCTTTGCACAACTGTCTGTCATCCTTTTCGAAGTTTTTTCTTCTAAGTCCCGATCTATCTTTCCCTGCGGTAGAGTAAAATTTTTAGCTTTACTATTTTTGCCTTTTTTTTTTGGAACTTTTCACGTAGGCCTTGGCAGGGCACCGTCAAAATAAAGCTTATTTCTCATTTAGTGGATTTTTCTACGTCGTTTCTTTTTCTATTTCTGAAATTTTAGCGGTAGTGTAGTTTCTACGACGTTTTCTTTGAACAATTCAAGGCTCCATATCTTTTGTCATGAATTAAGGTTTACTTCTGAGAACTTGACGTGCACGGGAATAAACGTAGGCATGCTCGGTTTGAGCGTGTATTTCACAGAAAATAGAAAACTTACTTGTGAAAGGTTTTCTAGAACTATATTCTGATGCAAGCTGGTTTCGATGGAAGTTACCTACTTGATTCAAAGGCAGCTTTCAGGCTTAGGAATTAGGACTTTCTTTTCCTATCCGTTGCCGCATGGTTGTTCTTTTCTGCAGGCATTTTCTCGATTGCGTAGTCAATATGAAATAATCTAAGGAGCTTGTTCAGCGTTTTTACCTTCGGAGTTTCCATTTAGACTTTTTGGTACAAATGGCGATGGGATAATTTTTAATTCAGAAAATGGAAAAACCTACAGTCCTTCCCACATGTGAATAAATTGTCTTCCCTTGCGCTATCACTCAATAAGAATCTGTGCAGATCTTTGCTGGAAAAAGAAATTAAATGCTGAGAATAAAACGTATAGAATTAGCGGAGAAATTTCGTTGGTATAAATGTTGCTCCTCGACTAGTATATAGTAGCACTGAATTAAAAAGATAATCTCATTCGTTATTTTTCATCGAACTATTATTCTTTTACTATTTGTTTGGCTTTCTAAATAAGCAACTAAAAACAAGCCGACTTGACTTCAATGAGAAGTTTAATTTTTATAACGGTAACTTTGGCGAGCATTGTCTTGGCCCTAGATGTCAAAGAAAAAAGTAAAATAATTACCTCTTCAACAATCTACCATGACAAGCTAACTATTGAAAAAGGTGTTTATTTAGGGCTTGTAGGGGGCAACTTCCACAATTTTCATTCAGATGTTAAAGTTCGTGGCGGTCTTTACGTTAGAACGGATGATTCTAGTGTCAGAAAAAACAACCGTTTAGTGGGGAACTTTGAAAATGATTTCAATACTGTTATAGACTTGGAGAAAGATACCGTCCCGAACTCTTTCGTATGGCAAGGTAATTGGTTTCAAAACATGGGAAACATGAGTATCAGAGGCACTCCATATGCCTCTAGTAAATCCCAAAGTTTGACATTTTCATCTTTCAGCAATGCCGGATTCCTACAATTTGTTGACACAGGCTATTTGCAGTTCGGTAAAGAGGGTGGTACGATAACAAATACTGGTACCATTGCCGCTCAGTCTGATCAATTCAATCCCGTATATCTTATTCCACAATCAACTATGAAAGGCAATGGGTGTCTTTGGTTAGGAAGCTACTGCATTTTTTATATTGAAAACTTGAATAACATTAAAGTGGAGGATCAAACCATTGTCTTGTCATCAGAACCAAACGCCATAGTATTAGGAGGTTCTACAGATCCCCAAAGCCGAAAACCTTCGATTACGTCACTGAAAATCAGAAATTTCAATAGTGAGACGTCAATTTGGTTCCACGATAACAAGCCGAAAATCAAATCCTTTGTTGATGGAATATTAACTGTGAAGACTATTGGTCGTACATATATGTTAGACTTTGGACCAGGGTATACGAGTGATCAGTTTGCCATTACTTATACTCCGGTCAGTACTCAACTGTGGCAAAATGGTAGACCATTAGACGCTGGTGTGTTGCGTACAAAAAAAGTCAAGACAACACTGCCGGGATATCGAGGATGTATTGCTCCTCAAGCCATTCCTAATTTTGATAGTTTCAAGGAACGTGTAGTTGGAAATTTAAAAAATCGACCTTGCACCCGATCTTCTACCGTCCACCCTACTCCCCCCTACGGCCATACTGTAACCAGCTCTTTGGAAAGTACTTGGGGCCAATCTACCAGCATCTTTTCGAGCACAGACAGTCAATATAAAGTTACCTCCTCCCTTTCTTCCTCGAACAAAGCCAGTCGAACAGCAACTGATTTCTTCAGTTTTGCCTCCAGCGACGCTTCCGCGCAGTCATCTGGTTATATCCCCAGTCTTTCAAGCTTTACTGCCGCCCAGTCTGCGGCAAAATCTGCTAGTTACACCTCCGATGATCTCTCATCTCAATCCGCCGGTCATATTACTTCTGGTTTGGACACGACGGGTCGCCAATCTTTGATAGGTAGAAGCCAGTCCGCGACTTCATCTTCTAACTTTGCTACGCCACCTTCCAGTTACAGTATTCTGATTCCTTCTAATCCTACATCCATTTTACATACATCCGATGAACTATCCATGAGTAGTAGCCAATTACCAAACGATATTACCAGCGAATTTACGGACACGACCAGCCAATCAACCGGCAGCAGTGGTCAATATTTCAGTAGTTTCATATATCGCATTTCAAGTCAGATTACCCTCACTTCTTTAGGCACTACTACCATTCAATCAGTACGCGACATCATTAACCCATCTTCAAGATACATTTTGTCTGATAGAGCCGAGAACAATACAAAATTCACTAGTAATCAACCTTCAAATATCGTTTTTCATTCTTCAGTTTCCACACTTTTGACTTCTTCAATTGCTAACAGTCCATCTTCAGATTATTCCAACGACGAAACCACAGTAACCACTCGATTTTCAACTTGCTCAACTAGCTTTTCAACTACTAGTGACTCTAAATTTAATTCATTGAATCAGATTCCTAGCCCAACTAATTTTTTTTCAGATCTTCCAATCGAATCTGGAAGCTTTTTCAGCCAACAGTCGAGTCGTAGCCCTTCTGATTATTCCAGTACTGCCGCTCTGTCATCGAGCAATCCGACTTCAACTCTTTCGAGCACCGGTGCTCAAGCTGAGAATAGTACGTCTCAGGGAGCCTTAGCCACTATACTGTCTTCAGGCCTTTATAGTCGACTCACTTCTAATCCATCAATTACTGTTTTATTGTCTTCAGGTAGTACTGATAACCAGTATATAGCTACTGCTACTCGAGTTGCAAGTACTAACGACAAATCGGAAGCTAGTGTCGTTATTCTTACTTCAAGACCTTCTGCTGATCAATATCCTGATTATGCTTCCTCCAGTTTAATGGGTGGTATTACACGATGGGAAAGTAGCCCAAATAGCCAATATTCGACTGCTTTTACTCTTTCACGGTCCTGTACTGGCACCACCGCATATTACAGCAACAATACCCAACACATATCGAGTAATTTGGATGCAAAATACTCCACTCAAACTTTGCCTAACTTCTTAGAAGGCACCAACAGCATTTCTTCAGTCCAATCCTTTGACATGACTTCAACGAGTGTTTTTGGTAAATATTCTGGCGATTTTCCAACGAGTCTTAGTATTAAATTCCCGACCGGTATGGCAACTTTGACCAGTTTGACTGGCCATTCTTCTAGTTCAGTTCTTAGCGAAACATCAATCACCCATTCTTCAAGCTTTGTCGCTACCGAAGCGTTAACTACCAAAACTTCAAGTGACATTGCTACCAATACTTTAGAGAGTTCTTCTCGCCAATCTTCAAGTACGGCTACTATCGAAACATCAACTAGCTCAGTAGCCTCATCTCCAAGCATGGGTACTGTGGAGGCGTCAAGCAGTCAATCTTCAATCTTCATTGCTAATAGCAGTTCAATGAGTTCTTCCCGTCAGTCTTTAAGAACAATCACGATCGAACCAGCAACCAGCCAATCTTCAACTCTCATCATTACCGAAACATCAACTAGCTCTTTTAATCCCTCCTCAAAGGTCTCTGCTACTGAAACTTCAACCATCTTTGCGAGCCAATCATCAACACCCACCACTACCCACCATGTGTCCAGTACCGTGGATGCAAAATACTTCACTCAAACGTCATCCAGCTTCTTGGAAAATGACGAAACCGTGTCCTTGATTCAATCTAGTGACACGGATTCGAGCAGCACTTCTGATCAATCTTCGAGCATTTCCTCGATTAACCGTACCAGTGGGACCTCAATTGATTTCGTAACCTTAACGAGTTATGCCGACCAATTTTCAAGTTCACCTGTTGTCGAACCATCAATCAGCTCAACCGCGCAGCATTCAACCACGATCACTATCGAATCATTAATCGGCCAATCTTCAACTCTCATCATCACCGAAACACCAACTCCTTCTTTATATCCGTCTTCAAAGGCCTCTACAACTGAAACTTCAACCATCTCTGCGAGCCAATCATCAACACCCACCATTACCCACCATGTGTCCAGTACCGTGGATGCAAAATACTTCACTCAAACGTCATCCAGCTTCTTGGAAAATGACGAAACCGTGTCCTTGATTCAATCTAGTGACACGGATTCGAGCAGCACTTCTGATCAATCTTCGAGCATTTCCTCGATTAACCGTACCAGTGGGACCTCAATTGATTTCGTAACCTTAACGAGTTATGCCGACCAATTTTCAAGTTCACCCGTTGTCGAACCATCAATCAGCTCAACCGCGCAGCATTCAACCACGATCACTATCGAATCATCAATCGGCCAATCTTCAACTCTCATCATCACCGAAACACCAACTACTTCTTTATATCCGTCTTCAAAGGCCTCTACTACTGAGACTTTAGCCGGCTCTGCGAGCCAATCATCAACACCCACTATTACTTACCATATATCCAGTACCGTGGATGCAAAATACTTCACTCAAACGTCATCCAGCTTCTTGGAAAGTGACGATACCGTCTCCTCGATTTATTCTAGTGACACGAATTCGATCAGTACTTCTGGTCAATCTTTGAGCGATTCCTTGAGCATTCCTAGCAGTTGGTCATCGACTGATGTTACAGCTTCGAGCAGCTCAGACAAACAATATTTAAGCACTATTTCCACCGAAACGTCAGGCATTGCTTCCAGCCCGTTTTCAAGCATCTATCATATCTCCTCAAGCGACAATACTTCGCATGCATCCACTACAATGGCCACCATTGCTTCATCAAAATCGTCGGAAAAAATCACCAACAGGTCTTCAACTCGGTCGTCCAGCCTCGTTTCCTCTGGATCTGTCGGCCAGTCGTCAACTCAGTTCGAAATTCCTGTAAATATTTCAAGCACCATAACTACCAATTCTGTAAGCCACTCTGACAGCTATTTTTTGGTACAATCTACTGTTAATGAATTAAACAATGATAGTACCACAACTCCGACTCACTCAAAAGCCCAAACATCGGCCAGCTTAATTGCTAGCCTATCAACGCGCACTACCACAAGCGCTCCACAGATTTCTGATAGTCAACACTTGAACAATGAGGCTTCCCGTCTGTTAACACTCAGTACTTCCGAACCACAAGTTCTGCCTTGGTCATTGCCCTCTTTCAAGTCTGGCGATAGCAATGCTGAATTGTCCACCTTTGCTTCCTTCACCACCGTATATAAAGAATGGAGCGGCACCTTCACACACACTTACTTCACTCAGGTATCTAGGATGTATGACAACAGTGCTGAAATGGCGAAAGGAGAAATTAAAGGTCCCGATCGTGGAATAGTTATAGAAAGTATCCATTATGCCGAGACTCCGACAGCGTATAAAGCTCCTACCGCCGTAACCATGGGTAGCGGTGCTATTTTTTCGGCAAGAATAGATAGCGATGCAGCAGCGAAGAAAGAAGAGACCACAATGGCCACAATTACTACTTGCGGCTCCTATCTCTGTACTGGAACGGTCTCGTCGGCCATTATTTCTACCGTTACAACTAAAATAGGTGATGCCGTTACAAAGTACACCACCTGGTGTCCACTTTCCGCTGCTGACTCGGTGGAAGAAAACACGGAGATCTTTTTGACTTCCTCAGCATTGGATATCCTGTCCGAGCCTCCTTCTGCTGTTATTAAACCTACCTTTACATCCACAAACGACATCGCACGGCGCCCAGAACTGACCGTTGATTCGTACTCTAGGACAGACGGCAGTGGCACTGTTGTCGCATCAAAGTCTATCAAAACTGCTACGTCTAGCGGCGGTTTCGGTGGAACTTCAGGACATACTACATTCAGCGCTAAAACGCATGGAAGTGCTGCTTCTTCTTCTTCGAGAGTCACTAGCGTTATAAGCCACGAAAGTTCTGCTTCTATCATCCCGGGACTTGTTATATCCATTGGTAATGTTCCTTCTTTTGAATCGCCGCTGACTAATGTTCAATCTCTTATAACTACTTCCTTCACGAGCGGCTCACACTTCCAAATTTATTCTTCAAGTAGCGTTCCCCACTCCGATAGGGCTTCTCTGCCGCTATCAACATATGCTGGTACTGCCAATAACTTATTATCCAATAGTGCATGGAGTTTTTTAATTGCCCTCATGTGGTTGGTGATTTCTTAACGGCAACCTGTCGCCCTTGTAAGCTGATGCCTTTCCATCATCGCGAATGCGTGGTCACCATCACTCAGCTACGCGCTTCACCGCACTACCTTTTGCCTTCGAGGCCCTGCATTGCATTCCGTTATTTATTTTCATTACAATTGTATGTTGTTGTATATTTTTAAGTGCTTCATGAAAAACGTTTGACCAATTACTCTGTATGTTCCGTCGATTAAGACGTGGCCTCCAGCATGTATAAAGTAAACATCTATCGGATATTTAGAAATGAGGTGCACAATATCAGCAGCTTTCCGTAATTCTCTGCCGGTTTACCATTTTATAGACTATTCTTTCGAGAATTTTTTGAAGAATGAGCTCTAGGATAAGTATAAGCAAGAATGCAGAAAATAGGCTGTCGGGCGCAAGCAAGAACACTTGTAACGAAATGGGGAAATCGATTTTCATGAGCACTCTACCGTTGAAAGATTTAATGTCCTCCTCAGCAAGTATTAATTGAACATAAACGTTCTTTCTATACTGGCGATTATGCCGACCCATTGATATTCCGCCACATGTACTGTTCACATGTGGATTTTGAAAACCCCTTATATAGTGGTACGTTGTATATTTTATGTTTTGTTCCGCAGAGGAGAAAACTATTAGGAAAAATCTCGAAGGGGGGGGGGGGAAATGTTTGCCAAGAAAATGCGCTTTATAGAAACCATTAACCATCCAAAAAAAGGATATTTTTTCTTTCTGCCATTAACGGCAGGTATGTCGTCTTGAACCGCACACATGGTGTGTATGCTATCTTTCGATGCGCCATTCCGTGCTCGCCACGGCTCCACCTTTGTTCCACCAACGCTCCACATGTATATTCTTTAACGTCCCGGAACATCCCTCAGTGCTGCTTTTCAGGAACAAAGCCCGCGTTACAAGAAAATGGGGTGATTATCTGGGTCATGAAATGCAGCCAAGAAAGCCAAACCCACACGTCAAATACCGTACGTTTCCACTTTCGAAAACAAACTCTTCATTTCCCCGACGAGGCATAACCGTCGAGAACAAGACAACAACAACAATGGCAGCAGAAGTAAATAGTTAAAACATTTTTTTGCATACTAAAATAAAGACGTTGCCAGCCACTGTTCTTTTTTGGCCGCTGGGATGGTCCCGCATTTCTTTTTCTTTTTCCTTTTTACCCCGCATCTTACTAACCCCGGAATTTTCTTTCTGAAATACTCCATTGCCCACCAAAAAAGAACCGGAAGAACTGGAGATTTAGACGCATCTAAGGGGTCAGGTGTGCCTGTCGTTTAATCGATATCTTACTGGCCGCCCTGGCTAGATCTCGACGCAATGACGCGTCGGCCCAGGAAGAATGCCTCTACCCCTTTGTTTTTCCGTCTTGTGTGGGCTTGTTATGCCCCTGAACCCCACCATAGCCTTAAGAAACTCCCGCACATGTGCCCCGTTTAACGGGAGAATAACGGCATACTTTGCTGGAGCAACCAAAGGAAAAACTTTGGTTGCAAAGAAATAGAAGAGCTAAGAACTATACACTTTTTTAGGGGGGTTGCTAGAAAGTGTTTTTTCACCCCCCCCGGATTCTTGTACCTCAGATGCGTTGAGAAGAATACTAACTAGGTAGGACACACAACGACCAGCACCCTTCTTCCTTCCCCTGCTTTCTTCAAGAAGAATATTTTCTATATAAGCGCTCCATTTCTTGTTCTTGAGAATACTTCATCGATTCTTTGTTTCGTGTCGGTTTCTCGTTCTTGGCGTAGTTTCAATTAAAAACTAATAAGAAACAATCGTTGCTTGTAATACTCAATAAACTTTTTTTTCTTTTTAATAACCTTTCCCAGACAACTCAAATAAAACTTTACCGAAGAAACAATGGTTCATTTAGGTCCAAAGAAACCACAAGCTAGAAAGGGTTCTATGGCTGATGTGCCCAGGGAATTGATGGATGAAATCCATCAGTTGGAGGACATGTTCACTGCGGACTCTGAAACTTTGAGAAAAGTTGTTAAGCATTTTATCGACGAATTGAACAAAGGTTTGACGAAAAAGGGCGGTAATATTCCAATGATTCCAGGTTGGGTCATGGAATTCCCAACTGGTAAAGAATCCGGTAACTACTTGGCTATTGACTTGGGTGGTACCAACTTAAGAGTCGTGTTGGTCAAATTGAGTGGTAAGCACACTTTTGACACCACCCAATCTAAGTATAAGTTGCCACATGACATGAGAACTACAAAGAACCAGGAAGAACTATGGTCCTTCATCGCCGAGTCTTTGAAAGACTTCATGGTCGAACAAGAATTGCTAAACACCAAGGATACCTTGCCATTGGGTTTCACTTTCTCATACCCGGCTTCTCAAAACAAGATTAACGAGGGTATTTTACAAAGATGGACTAAGGGTTTCGATATTCCAAACGTCGAAGGCCACGATGTTGTTCCACTGCTACAAAAGGAAATATCTAAGAGGAAATTGCCAATTGAGATTGTAGCTTTGATTAACGATACCGTCGGTACTTTGGTTGCCTCTTACTACACTGACCCAGAAACCAAGATGGGTGTGATTTTCGGTACTGGTGTTAACGGTGCCTTTTACGATGTTGTTTCCGATATCGAAAAATTGGAAGGTAAGCTATCAGACGATATTCCAAAGGATTCTCCAATGGCTATCAACTGTGAATACGGTTCCTTCGACAACGAGCACTTGGTCTTGCCAAGAACCAAGTATGATGTTGATGTTGACGAACAGTCTCCAAGACCAGGTCAACAAGCTTTTGAAAAAATGACTTCCGGTTACTACTTGGGTGAATTACTACGTCTGGTGTTGATAGACTTGAATGAAAAGGGCCTGATGTTAAAGGGTCAAGATCTAACCAAGTTGAGGAAGCCATACATCATGGACACTTCCTACCCAGCAAAAATTGAAGACGATCCATTTGAAAACTTGGAGGACACAGATGACATTTTCCAAAAGGACTTTGGCATCAAGACCTCCTTACCAGAACGTAAGTTGATCAGAAGACTTTGTGAGTTGATCGGTACCAGAGCTGCCAGATTAGCCGTCTGTGGTATTGCTGCCATTTGCCAAAAGAGAGGCTACAAGACTGGCCACATTGCCGCCGACGGTTCTGTTTACAACCTGTACCCAGGTTTCAAACAGGCTGCCGCTAAGGGTCTAAGGGACATCTACGGTTGGACCGGCGATGCTAGCAGCGATCCAATCAAGATTGTTCCAGCTGAAGATGGTTCCGGTGCGGGAGCTGCTGTTATTGCAGCCTTGTCCGAAAGAAGAATTGCCGAAGGCAAGTCTCTTGGTATCATCGGCGCTTAGTGAAAAGAGAAATGTAACGAAGTATGAATGTGTTTTTTCCCTCCCTTTATTATTATTCTTTATGATGATGTCTTTTCTGTTGTTTTTTTGTGTGGTCTAGGTGTATGTAAATATAGATGCATATATGTATGTATGTATAGTTCTAGCTTATAAACATTGTTAGATTGTTATCAGAACCAGTTCTTCTCGCTTCATTTTCTGGGAAGTTTAGAGACTTATCTTATAGTAGTTCTGTGCGTATATACACATATGTATATTTATGTATATATTAATTACACAATATTTTCGATACTTATAGCGTAATCCATTGCCTTTTCAATAATATTTGTCTTTTGATCCTCTTCATGCATCACTTCATCCTCCTCAGTCGCCATTTCCTTTGATTGGTTGTTGAAGTAAACTTTCGAGTTGGTTATGGTCCAGTTCCTTTCCAGTGCGAATTTTTCGGTTTCCTTCTCGTTGTTGAAGAAGAGCAAAGCCTTTATATTAGACAGAGGGAGGAAGTCGTAGGACAGTTCAGTGTTCTTGGCGATTTCGTCTCTTATGGCCGATTTCAGGATATCAGTAAAGGAGTCAAATTCCGTTATGTTTTGAGACCCGGATTGCAAAAGGTCCCATGCCTTTTGGTAGGAGCCCTCCATGAGCCATCTGTCCAACTTGATTGGATAGGACAAGAGCGAATCGTCTTCCAAGTTCTTAATGTGCTTATCTAAAAACTGCAATTCCGAGTGGAACTTGGTTGTGTTATTCTGAGCCAACAGATTCAGCAAATACAAACTTATCAGCTTCGACTTCTTGTCAGATTCGGATAATTTATGGTTGTTGCTGAAGTAGTAGGGCTTCAATTGGTTGAAGTAGTTGTCGAAGCTGTCGAAATCAAAGGTATGGATGCTGGCGAGCGCGCCCACTTCTAGAATCCTCTTAGTGATAGTCAGGTCGTTTAAGTAGATATCATTTTGGATGGACAAATCCGGTATTAATAGATTATTCTTGATAAGTTCGATCTTGACAGCGGGCAAGAATTTCTCGCACGTGGCATAATCGCTGTTCTCAAAGGCTATGCTCAGTGACTTGGTCAATTCGGCTAACGAGGGCATTATGTGGTGAAGAGATCTTGCAATGGTTTTAAACGGTATTGTTCCTTGCTCAGTCTCCAACTCCCTCTCTAAAAGTATCTACAACTGTAAATGGGTGGCAAATAAGCGTAGAATCGAGTACTAGATGAGAGGGTAAGTGAGGGTTAAGAAAAGGATGAGGGCTAAAGCACAGATTTAGCTAGGTTACAAAAACTGAAAAGTCATAATATCAGGGCACAAGTAATTATGAATCACGGGCATGACTCAATTCAATAAGATTTGCAAATGCTGTAATTATTCTTGTTTTACTTGGGCTCTTGCTCTGATGCGCATACTAGATGGGCAATGCCAGACGTGCATAGTCCAACTGGTCGCGCAGCATGCACCCGGTTGGCCTACGAGGGAGCCTCCAGCTCAGCCTTTTCTCATTATGTCCTTCCTTCTTCTGTCCCGTCTTTGCTGTAAGACCGTTGCATTCATTCACTGCTTCTCCATTCAGAATACAGCGTCTTCATCATAACAATCGATCTAAAACAAAGTGAGTGCTTCTAATATCATTCGTACATTCGCTCTCTGCATCATTACCCGCACTGCGCTTGTGGTTTTTTCAGCAATGGCCAGCGAAAACTAGAAAAATGTGGTTGTTGACACCTCAAGAACAAGGGCAGAAAGCTCCAGCGTCGAGTTAAGACCGTATACTAACGCCCACATCAGCATCTAAAGGAATAAATTATGGTCGTGTTGGCTGCTTCTATCACTACGCGTCAGGGGAAACCTCTTTTATCAAGACAATTCAAAGATCTATCCAAGGATCGGGTCCTGGAACTGCTGTCCAACTTCCAGAACCTAGTTTCCGAGATCTCGTCGGACCACACGTTTGTTGAGGACAAGCACGTCCGCTACGTGTACAGACCCTTCGACAACTACTACATCATCCTCATCACAAACCGCCAGTCCAACATTATCAAGGATTTGGCCACGTTGAATCTGTTTTCGCAGACCATCAACTCCTATTTGTCCAGTTTTCAAGACCAGGAAATCTTCCACAATGCCTTTGAGATTTTGTCCTCGTTCGACGAAATCGTGTCGATGGGTGGATACAAGGAGAACCTATCTTTCACCCAGGTGCAAACCTATTTGTCTATGGAGTCGCACGAAGAAAGGATCCAAGAAATCATCGAGCGTAATAAAGAGATCGAGGCTACTGAAGAAAGGAAGCGTCGTGCTAAGGAGATTGCGAGAAAAGAGCACGAAAGAAAACACGGATTTACGTCCTCAAACGGCGATTACGATGGTGCCAGCAGGTTTATGGCCAGCAAGGATCCAAACGTCACAAACGCCATCAACAGCTACTATTCCCACGCTTCTCCGGCAGCACAACAATCCTATTTACAAAGCGCCCATTCCGCTGCTGCTGAAACGGCCCCAGTGGCCTCTCCAGTGGTTGCACCCCACCGCGCAGGACCTTCCTCCATTGGCGGTATGAAGTTAGGCGGCAGTGCAGGAAGGAGATCCGGTGCCGCGTTACGCCCAAGTGCAGTTTCTTCCGCCTCTTCTGTCACACCTCCTTCCCCAGAGGAGGACGTTCCAGAGAACAATGGTATCTTGATTTCCATCAAGGAAGTAATAAGCGCGGAGTTCTCCAGAGACGGTACCATTCATTCCTCAGAATTGAAAGGTGTCTTGGAATTAAGAATTAATGACCATGACTTGTCCCACTCGAATCTAAAACTGGCCGAATCTATCGACGTTCGTGATAGATCCTTCCAATTTAAGACCCATCCTAACATAGACAAACAGTCGTTCCTATCCAGTAAACTGATTTCCCTACGTGACAAATCCAAGGCCTTCCCGGCCAACGACCAAAGCCTGGGTGTTCTCAGATGGCGTAAGATTGCTCCCGCAGAAGACGACTCATTGGTTCCATTAACTCTTACCACTTGGCTTTCGCCCTCCGAATCTCAGCAGGGCTTCGATGTCATCATCGAATACGAGAACGTCTTGGAAACGGAGCTTACTGATGTGATCTTTACGGTTCCTGTGTTCCCTCAAGAACCAGTCGAGATAAATACAGAGTCTTCCACATGCCCTGACGCCGAAGTCATCAACATGGATCAAGAAACAGGAACTTCTGTCAAGGTCAACAGAATCGGCGCCAACGACTCAGGTGCTCTGGCCTTCACCATTGAAGCTCCATTCGAGGATGCCCTGTACCCAATGACCGTTTCCTTCCAAGAATCTAACAGAGAAAAGTCTGCAAGGAGCTTCACCGGCATGGCCATCGATTCTGTCGTCATGGCTACTGACCACGACCAAGAGATGCCTTACGACGTCATTGCCTCTTTGAAGTCGGACGAATACCTTGTCCAATAGTACATTGCCTTCACATATAAAAACCCACCTTATATACACGATTGAATAAATATAAATTATTGAGATATTTCTTCTTACGTGGAGGATGTGCTACTTTTATTTTCTCATTTTATTATTATCGTAGATTCAGTGTTACCCGTTCTTCCTTTTAGCCTAAGATTTCCTAGCTTCTTACATTTTGAATTTGCCACCTTAAATACAAGAATATTCAATGGAGTGTCACCAGTAGAGGAAGGGGGAAAGTAGCCTAAGCCACCGACCTTTATCAACAACAACACAACCGACACTATGAATCACGATCCTTTTAGTTGGGGTAGGCCCGCAGATTCCACTTATGGTGCTTACAATACACAAATTGCCAACGCAGGCGCCTCTCCCATAGCTAACACTCAACAACCGATAGTAACAGGTACTTCCGTCATATCGATGAAGTACAACAATGGAGTTATTATTGCAGCAGACAATCTAGGTTCTTATGGGTCTCTTTTAAGGTTCAGTGGCGTGGAAAGGCTTATTCCCGTGGGGGAGAACACTGTTGTGGGTATCTCCGGCGATATCTCTGATATGCAACACATTGAAAAGCTGTTGGAAGATTTAGTCACTGAAAATGCATACGACAATCCTTTAGCAGACACCGAAGAGGCACTTGAACCCAGCTATGTCTTCGAATACTTAGCTACTGTAATGTATCAGCGAAGATCAAAAATGAACCCACTTTGGAATGCCATTATTGTCGCCGGTGTACAATCTAATGGTGAGCAATTCCTAAGATATGTTAACCTACTAGGTGTTACATATTCTTCCCCTACTTTGGCCACGGGGTTCGGGGCACACATGGCAAATCCACTGTTAAGAAAAGTTGTAGACCGAGAATCTGATATCCCGAAGACCACCGTGCAAACCGCTGAAGAAGCCATGGTCAACGCGATGAGAGTTCTTTATTATAGAGACGCACGTTCTTCGAGAAGCTTCTCGTTAGCTATAATTGACAAGGAGACAGGTCTGACTTTCAAGAAAAATTTACAAGTCGAAAACATGAAATGGGACTTTGCCAAGGATATTAAGGGCTACGGTACTCAAAAATTTTGAGAGTGCTCGCCAGTGCCTTCATCAAAAACTCATTTTTTTCCAATTCATAATATCACCACTCTTTCTCCTTTTACGTACCTACGTATTTACATAGATATAACAGTATGTGTAAAGAAACCATAAACTAACCAAAAAAATTAAAATATTACTGCCTCTATCTTTCACCATGCTCCACCGCTATTTATGCTTTCCAGTTCCTTCTCATTAATGGGCTTATACTGGAACCTGGCAGGCAGTTCGAAAATGGAGCTAAGCTCATCTTTACCCAATGGCCTGTTCACAAACGGGGAGGTCTTCGAAGCGCTGTGACCAATCTTAGCACCATGTTTTATTGGCACTACGCGGAATGGTTTATAGTTTTCCATGAATACGCCAGCTGGTATACACTCCCTGCTGCCAGGTAGCACACCGTTGGTGGCGCATGGATGAACAATGACTTCAGAAGCGTGTTTCACGAAGGGATGTCTTGTACCGACAAATTTGATCATCGGTTCATACGCACTCTTCGCTAATCTTATAGGTGTAGCGATCATCTCCTTTTTATCTTGTGCTTCTATTTTGCTTTTGCTATCGGTTAAAAACCTGGGGAAGTATTCCTTAATGGTTTGCTTTAAAGAGTTCAATGTGGCTGAAAGTGAAAAAAAACTTTAAGGATTACCGAAACACTGCAATTTGGCTGAAAGTTTATTCTTCACACTTCTTTTCTTTTATTTTTGTTGATACGAGGGAAGCGTTTGGATATCTGAGTTGTTAATCATATTATTGTACTTTCAATTCCTATGGTGGAGGGAACCAATCAAACAAACGCCTTAATTTGCACGTGACCAAGAATTATATCAGTGGTGAAATCAGTATTGCTCAGGACGTCAATAATAAAATACTATTAACTGGTTCAATGCTATCTGCCGGTGTGTATGAATATCTATGTAGTGGTATGACGATGTATAATTACATAGCGCACGCAAATTTCTGTTAATGAAAATATGACTCCAAATAAAATGACAAGGATAAACCACCATGTAACGCGAGCCATGTTTCTTTCAGCGACGGAATCGACGCAGATGTCAAAGAACTCCAAAAAAACTTTACAACGATCATTTAATACCTGTACTCTTTGATCGATTTCCAAATACTCCCTCATTGCCACGTAAAGTGGATGCAAACTTGGTTCGAACGACCAAAAAAATTCAGGTGTATCCAATATGGTGGATGAAAGGTTCACATCCACTCTTAACTTGAAAAGCTTCCCTGATTTTTTCAAAAGCTGTTCCCTTTTTAACCCGAGGGTACCGTACAGTGCCAATCTTTTTGGTAATTTGGTAACCGATATCAAGATTGGTGAAATTCTGGATTCGAATCTCGATAATTTTGAAGACTGTGCGATAGCATGTGATAATGTCAATTCGATAATATGGTCTCCTGAACGCAATGTGACAATATCATTGAAAATTCTCGGCCTCTCGGTATCCCTGTCATATTCGAAATGAAACTGTTCAGTTTCGATATCTTGTTCATCCAATGGTCGAATCGTTAAGTTCCTATAGTCCGCAAATGTTATATCACCAAGTATATTCTTCTCTTGAATTTCAGTGAAGTTCCAAAAGACGATAACGCCATAGTGAAAGATGAAAATTTCTGCATGTCTATCATTGCCTTCATGTTCGTTGTCCTTACGCATTTCGTATGCGCGATTGAAACCCTTCCGTGATGAAGATGGAGGCGATGGCGTGGATGCCGATGATGCCGATGACGCTGATGAGCGAGACGATGGTGCATACTGGTCTACATCTTCAGCCGCACAAGTTTCAATCTCACTATCATCGTTGTTACCACCTTTATCATTACCATCGGCGTCATTCTCCTCTTTTTTCAACATGTTGATTCTTTCAGTTCTTTCTCGATTCTCTATTTCTGATGGAGTCTCTTCTGCAAAAAATTGTGGCTCCATAGGATTGAAAGAGTCCTGTTGGCCAACTGGATTGGGCAAATGGTCAGGGACTATCGTGGTGTCTTGATTCGTGGTATTGTTACCTCCGTTGGTTTCTAACTCATAATTATTATTCGCGTCTTCTACGGTCTCGACTCCCGAATAGTATTCATAATGGTGATCTCTTTGTTCACTTGTGTCTATTAAATTATCGATTAATGTCTTACCACCCACTGTTTTCTTCGATATGTTTGATTTTATTCTGAAACCGCCTTTACCTGGCAGTAGTGGTAAGGTGTACGCCACATATAAACATTCATCATATAATCTTGGTGAGACCTCGTGAGTATCCTGCAGGAATTTGTACAAATGATTCAGATTAAATCCGTCCGCAACGTTATATGCGGTGATTCTTGCCATAGATTTCTCTCTCGAGTGCCGAGGTAGCCTATCAAAAGAGTTCGTTCTCATGGAACCGACCTTCGGCCTCTGTCTATCCAATGCTTTTGTTGGCATTGTTTTAAAGTGGTTCAGGTCATCATCTTCAGGTATTAAAACCAACTTTTGTGACGTCTTCGATGTTCTTGGAGGTAAGGGATTGATCATTTTTCTATGGGAATTCAAACGCTCATAATGACGGGGCCTATCGCTTGAGGAGCTGGAGAGTCTTTCCTCCCTTCTGGCGGAGGGAATACCTGAATTATCAGAGAGGATGTTATCAATGGAAATATCGCTAAACCTACCAGACGATCGCCTTCTCGGATGAGGTTGATTCAGCAGTGGAGAAGGCCCGATATTGGAAGAGCGAGCGCCTTGAGACCTCGCAAGGTCTTTGTTCTCCATGGTCTTTCTGCTGCCAGCAGCATGGCCGGCAAAAGGTGCACTCATCCTCTTCTTCGATGTTCTTGCATCTGTCACCAGGATAGAAGGTGACCTTTTAGGCATCTCCCCAGGAGATGGTTGATTAGCCTTATAACTCATACTAATATCTTGAATGAGTCCCCTTTACTTTAATTCATATGTAAATCAGCATCCGACTCTTCAATCGAAATAATCTTGTTTCTAAGTGGACTTTTTTTTTTCTTGTAGGTTTTTCCAGCCACATTTATTGCAAGTTGTCGCTTTTTCTCTAGTAGTCCCAATGTGAAAAAACAAGTTAAGAGTATTAATAATTAATAATTAAGAGACAGTTATTTCTTTCAATATCGTAGATGCACCAAGACAAGTGGGCAGGCACTTGAAAAGTTTTTTGCGCAAGCCAGGAAACTCTTTCATCTTTTTATTCCTTTTTCGGGCGCATGGTTCAATTTTAAAGAGGGAATTCAGACCCCATAGACCACATCTAACTTCGCTGCTCTTCCGAAGTAGTCTATAGCACGGGGAATACATCTGTGAGCAGGAGCTCTTCGAGAAGTTTGATGTGTCGACTCTAACTGTTTTTTTAATTTGCTAGTATCGACGGTTAGTAATATAGTTGCAATGACAGCTCAAAAATTTGGGACATCAACTATTGAATAGCAATAGCTTCGTCTTCGTACCCAATTCTTATAAACACATTAACATTCAACTCATCATCTGCCGGGGTTTTAGCCACTGCTTTATAGACTTTTGAAACAACAGAGAGACTTCTTGCTGATTGTCGCTACGATTTCAAGAATATGCTGGGTCCTGTGTCGCAGCTGCTTGTGGACTCAGGTGCGCAGCAGTAAAGACCGCAGGACATGAGCCCATTATGTAAAAATATATAACCTTGGTCGCCAACAGAGTGGTATTGCGCTCCACTCTATTTGCATTTGGTGTTGACGCCAGCTGATTGGATAGCTCTTGTTTTGTATGCTTTCTACCGCAGTTTTAAGTATTTTAGGCCATAAATTCGAAAATTAAAGACACCACTTGAATCCCAACAAAAGAGGAAAGATTGAGAAAGAACGCACCGGAAAAAAATGCCTGTCTATGAACACTTATTGCCAGTTAATGGAGCATGGAGACAAGACGTCACCAATTGGCTCAGTGAAGACGTTCCCTCTTTTGATTTTGGTGGTTTCGTTGTTGGTTCCGATTTGAAGGAGGCCAATTTGTACTGTAAGCAAGATGGTATCCTATGTGGCGTTCCCTTTGCCCAGGAAGTCTTTAATCAATGCGAATTGCAAGTTGAGTGGTCGTTCAAGGAGGGTTCTTTCTTGGAACCTTCGAAGAATGACTCCGGCAAGCTTGTTGTTGCCACGGTTACTGGACCTGCCAAAAACCTCCTATTAGCTGAAAGGACTGCCTTGAATGTCCTCAGTAGAAGTAGTGGGATCGCCACAGCCTCACATAAGATCGTTAGTTTGGCACGCTCCACCGGTTATAAGGGAATTATTGCGGGGACAAGAAAGACTACACCGGGATTACGTAGATTGGAAAAGTATTCCATGCTTGTAGGTGGATGCGACACTCACAGGTACGACCTTTCCTCTATGGTCATGCTCAAGGATAACCACATTTGGGCCACTGGTTCTATCACAAAAGCAGTGAAGAATGCCAGGTCTGTATGTGGGTTTGCTGTGAAGATTGAAGTGGAGTGTTTGAGTGAGGATGAAGCCACGGAGGCCATTGAGGCTGGTGCAGATGTCATCATGTTGGATAACTTCCAAGGGGATGGTCTGAAAAAGTGTGCTCAAAGTTTGAGGACCAAATGGAACGGAAAAAAGCATTTCCTCTTGGAGTGCAGTGGTGGCTTGAAGTTGGACAATCTGGAAGAATATTTGTGCGATGACATTGACATTTACAGCACTAGCAGTATTCATCAAGGCACATCCGTAATCGATTTTTCATTGAAACTCGCCCATTAAAATGCTAGCTGATTTGTTCTTGTTTTTGTATTTACATATTTTAAATAAGATCATTAAACCACGCGTACTCACTCATGGCAAATAAGACGTTTGGTAACCAAACAGAAAGAAAGTAATGAGCACCCCAAGGAAGACCGCTGGAGAAAGCGAAGATGCAGAAGTGTCAGAGATCAGAACCCCTTTCCGAGAGAGAGCCCTTGAAGAGCAGCGCCTAAAGGACGAGATACTGATCAGGAGCACGCCAGGTTATAGAAAGCTGTTATCTACATCTGTCAAGTCTCATGATATTCTCAATAAAGACCCTAGCGAAGTACGAAGTTTTTTGCATGATTTAAGTCAGGTACTAGCACGCAAATCGCAAGGTGACGATACAAATGCTAACGAGACTCGAGCACGGAACCTGATCGATGAACTAACGTACGAGGAGAACCGAATAGAGGAAGATGACTTTCTTCAGGATAGTGGTGGCAAAACTACAGATAGTACGATTAACGATGAAACAAAGTCTGGTTACACTTCATTATCACAGACCGTTTTTGCACAATTGCAAGAGAGAGATAAAGGCATGAAAAGCAGGAAAGTCGACCCCATCGTTATACAAGATGCTCCAATGGCCGAAGAAGAGGGCAAATCTATAGTACAACCTTCAGAGAGTGCTAACGATATCTCCATGGAGGTTTTGGACGCATCACCAAGTCGTGAAAGGAATGAGACCGATGAGTCATCGATATATGGACCCGAGCCAATTGTCACAACGCAACGAGAAGAACAACTGTCTGATCCCTCATTGGCGGACACAGGAGAAGAAGAAGAAGAAGAAGAAGAAGAATATTCATTAGTGAATGTCAATGACGAGGACTTGCATGCTATGGAAAACGACCCTGTACATTCAAATGTTCCTGTGGTCAGGCATGCCTCTGTAAAACCGCTACAAACAATGGACTTGAAGCATTTAACAAGGCAATTTTTGAATGAAAATGACATAATATTACCAAAGCAAACGTGGTCCACCTTACAGGAAGAGTCTTTGAACATCATGGACTTTTTGAAACAAAGAATTGGCACATTGCAAAAGCAAGATCTTGTAGATTCGTTCATTGATATGGGAATTATTCAAGATGTCGATGATATGTTCGAGCTCGTACACGAATTGCTTCCCTTGGAACTCCAATCGAGGCTTGAAACTTACTTATTTTAAGGAATACAGTTAAAAGAATAATCATATAGGGGGGGCTTATATGTACAAAGGGGGTCCGTACAGTATCAAGACCTAGAGGAGAAGCCAAGTAACAAACTGACTTGTTCATAAACAGCGAACGTTAACCCTCCAGAGATACCAACTTTCATAAATCTGAAAATGGAGCCTCTCCAGAACGTGGCCATGCCCTCTTGGACAAATATTCTATACATACAGTTTAATGTATTCTTGTATTCGGTCTTGGCATTCTGACTCATCATTCTTGTCTTTACGACATCAATGGGTTGAGTCATTGCCACAAGTGTAAAGGACGTGGCTAGCCCCGTTATTGCGAACGACGTATTATCGTTTCTTCCTTGTAGAAGCCGTTTGAATGCTGTGTACGCAGTAAATTGAATAGAAGTATTAGCTATTTGCCTGAATATAGTGGGGGTTGTTCCCTGGACGAACGCTGAAAGGCCTCTTGTTCTATACATGTGTTTCACTGTGGGAAACAGCTTTTCCACACGACCCACATGGGCTGCCTTGATGGTCGGTTTATGGAAAGTGGGCTTTACGCCAGTTTGGGGCTGGGCCTTCTCCAACTTTTCATAATCGACCATTGCTGATTGAATCATAGTGGTCTTTATGTTTTCAAAAGGAATAATAAATAAACTCTCCGCTATACCTGTCAATGTACCGGCAACCAGCAGGTTCGGACCCGTCAGTCTCTGGAAGTTATCATTGTTGTCAACGTTGTTATTCAGAGAGTGGCATAGCTTGTCAAAAGTTATGAACCTTAATATGGTCTTACCAAATGCTGCCAGGTTCAGAGCGGAGCACCCCACGAAATAAGACTTGGTCTGGGGCAAAATAATCTCAAAAGCGGTACCCTTGGGCTGCAGTTGTAAGCCGGTCTTCAAGTACTCAAAGGGATATGTCATTGTTGTTTGGAACACAGCAGCAACACTGCCTGCAGTGATTTGCTTATAAAGATCAGAGTTCTTCGGAATATGAGGGGAGAGTGTTAATAAAAGATGATTATTGAGCTTGAAAACAGAACTCTGTTGAACGTACCTGATTGGCCATGTCGTGTGTTATCCTTGTTGCCTTGCTTCTACAGTATCCTTGCTTATAATAGTACTTGGTTTTTCAATTATAGTCGATTGAAAAAACAGCTTGATAAAGCGAATGGATTCTACCTCCTTCCACCACAAGAACTTTGGAAAGCAAGCATTACGGTCAAGTGTAACATGTTAAAAGAAAGGGCGATCCCAGTATAATGGCCCTGCTGACAAGACCAGTTCGTGATCCTTGAATTACTACGTCAAGTATCCTTCCGAACGTTAAACAAAAACCAAGGAATCAATTGGGCATCCTCGAGATATTGTCAAGCCCAAGGTATACTCTGCAAGCAACTCCCCTGACTATTACAGCCAAGTGATTCTTTTCAAACACGACTATTCGTAATCTTCTTAATTGGCCAATGCTACTCACTTTCTATTTTACCAAAATCCCTTATATTCGTCATTCGAAACGGCTTGGAAATAATGTGTCAAAAAAAAGTTACAGTATAACAGTAACCCTTTCTTCTTATCGATAACTAAACAACCTTTTTCCATCGTTAGCTCACTTGCTCCAGAGCATTATTCGCAAGCATGTCTCACTCGCTCACTTCAGTTTTCCAAAAGATCGACGCCTTGAAGCCTCAATTCTTCAGCAGGTTGACCAAGGCTATTCAAATCCCCGCTGTTTCCTCTGACGAATCACTAAGGCCTAAGGTTTTTGACAAGGCTAAATTTATCTCCGAGCAATTGTCCCAATCGGGGTTTCATGACATTAAGATGGTGGACTTGGGCGTTCAGCCTCCACCAATCTCTACACCTAACTTGTCTCTGCCACCTGTGATCTTATCTAGGTTTGGTAGCGACCCTTCAAAAAAGACCGTCTTGGTATATGGCCATTATGACGTTCAGCCTGCCCAATTGGAGGACGGTTGGGATACCGAGCCTTTCAAGCTGATCATTGATGAGGCTAAAGGTATTATGAAGGGTAGAGGCGTCACTGACGACACGGGTCCGCTGCTGTCTTGGATTAACGTTGTGGACGCATTCAAGGCATCCGGGCAGGAATTTCCTGTTAACTTGGTCACATGTTTCGAGGGTATGGAAGAAAGTGGTTCTTTAAAGTTAGATAAACTGATCGAAAAAGAGGCCAACGGTTACTTCAAAAATGTGGACGCTGTTTGCATTTCTGATAATTATTGGTTAGGCACTAAAAAGCCTGTTTTGACTTACGGTCTAAGAGGTTGCAACTACTACCAAACTATTGTCGACGGTCCAGGTGCTGATTTACACTCTGGTATTTTCGGTGGTGTTGTTGCTGAACCAATGATCGATCTGATGCAGGTTCTGGGTTCTCTTGTAGACTCCAGGGGCAAAATTTTGGTTGATGGTATCGACGAAATGGTTGCTCCCTTAACCGAGAAGGAGAAGGCCCTGTACAAGGATATCGAATTCAGTGTAGAAGAATTGAACGCCGCAACTGGTTCCGAAACAAGTTTGTACGAGAAGAAGGAAGATATTTTGATGCATAGATGGAGGTACCCTTCATTGTCGATCCATGGTGTGGAAGGTGCCTTTTCCGCCCAAGGTGCAAAGACAGTTATTCCAGCCAAAGTCTACGGTAAGTTTTCCATCAGAACAGTTCCCGACATGGACTCTGAGAAATTGACCTCTTTGGTTCAAAAGCATTGTGATGCCAAATTCAAGTCGTTGAATTCTCCAAACAAGTGTAAGACCGAATTGATTCATGACGGTGCTTATTGGGTTTCTGATCCATGCAATGCTCAATTTACTGCAGCCAAAAAGGCCACCAAATTAGTCTATGGTGTTGATCCTGATTTCACCAGAGAAGGTGGTTCGATTCCAATCACTTTGACGTTTCAAGACGCTTTGAAAACTAGTGTTTTATTGTTGCCAATGGGGAGAGGTGATGATGGTGCCCACTCAATCAATGAAAAATTGGATATTTCCAATTTTGTTGGTGGTATGAAGACCATGGCTGCTTATTTGCAATACTACGCTGAATCACCAGAAAACTAAGCCATTCTATTTGTATGTATGTATGTGTATGTATATGTGTACGTTTTATGACATTTTAAGTTTACTCATTCGTATCGCAATTTTGAAAGCCAAGAAAAATGCAGGGACCATCGAGAAGAGAAAGGTAAAAGACACTAAGGTAGATAGTATAATAAGAAATACCCAGCCTGTAATGGAAGAGCATCACTATCCACAGAACAAAATACTGGTGCTGTCACACCACTCACACGACTCCTTCAAAACGCAGCTTTTGAAAGACTTATTCCATTGTAATACCACTAGTGCCAGCATTGTAAAGGATCAAACTTGGGGGAATAAATACTACAGGACGTGCGTTGACCTTTACATAGATTTCTTCAAAGACCTACCGGAATGGATAGAAGAATTTATCATGCCAGAATGTGAGCCACTTAGGAATGTTGTGGCAGGAATAATCATAATACTGGACAACAGATTAATAAAACCGCAGGAGCTTCTGAACCTATTCAAGGGGGCCGTCCATGAAAATACATTCATTGTGCTAGTCAATGTTAATGAAGAAGTACCACAAGATGAAATAGACGAACTGAATGAAATATGGAGCAATGTTTTCACGAACATTGTCGAATTTATAAATTGGACTAGGTCAAAACCAACTATTAATCATAATGAATATGGGGAGAAATTGGGACTTTATAGAATACAGGAAATCATAGACACGCATGGCTGGTTGAATTGTGAGCTTCAACCGATAACCACGACGAAAGAAGAGACACCTAGAGATATGCCACTCGAGCAAATAATCACGAATCTACAAAGTGCGAGATCAAAATACAAGTCTATGAAGGACAATAGCGAAGCTGACGCTTTTGCAAGTGAAGTGGCTGATGAACTATCCAAATATTTATGAGTATATATATATATATGTATAAAATGTGTGAGTGTCGACAACTTACTTAGATAATAGTTTTTTGTATGCAGTTAATAGTATAGGGAAGTATGCTAGTAAAACTGCCCTATTAATTATATCCAAGGTCGGAGTAGAATGATAGTTTTTGACTTGAATGTTCAGTATTAGTAATGCGAATTCACTCAAGTACAGAATCGGCAACGTGATAAATGTATTAGCCCTCCAAACTAATGTCCTTTCCTTCACACCTTTACGTTTGAAAAGCTTGCACCAATGACAGTATGCTTGTGATAGAGACAAGCAGATGATGAAACTGGAATATGATGCATTTTTCAGAACCAATGCGTGCTCATAATCGTCATAGAAATGGATCACTCTGACTAGGTAGATAAAATTTAGGTCCTTCAAAAAAGTTCTTGAATATAAACCATTCCTGAATCCATAAAATTTGAGCAGCCAAAGCGTTTCCACGACGCTCGAGCAAAGAACCAAATATATTAGGAATTCGTGAATCCCTCCCGGTAAGAACCGAGACCCCACCAAGGGCATCAGTATCAACCACCTTGCCAATAACGCCGCATACAAAAAGCTCGTGGATAGTTGATAGTACTGATATAGCTTATGTACCAAGCGAATACTACCCATTTTCAAATACTGTTCTATGCGTCTAGTTGAATACTCTGTTCACGTCGTATTGGCTCCACCCCCCATTTGTAAGTAATCATGTTAATTTTTTATATTCAAAATAAATACTGACAGAAAAAAAGTGAGATCTTAAAATTAACACGTAGCAAAAACATTGAGACGAAATAAAAATCTTGGCGATAAAGTCATCAAGGGAATGAACGGCTATTGGAAACCAGCACTGGCGGTTCTGGGACTGGTATCCCTGGTATATGCCTTCACCACTATCGAAACAGAGATTTTCCAATTGCAAAATGAAATAAGTACCAAGTATGGCCCAGAAATGGACTTTTACAAGTTTTTAAAATTGGATAAACTACAGAAATCCAGCACAAAGGAGATTACCAAGAATTTAAGGAAGTTGTCCAAGAAGTACCACCCGGACAAGAATCCCAAGTATCGTAAATTATATGAACGATTGAATTTAGCTACCCAAATTCTCTCCAATAGTTCCAATCGTAAAATCTATGATTATTATTTACAAAATGGGTTCCCTAATTATGATTTCCACAAAGGTGGATTTTACTTTACTAGGGTGAAGCCTAAGACATGGTTTATATTGGCTTTTATTTGGATAATCATCAACATTGCACAGTATATTGTTTCCATTATACAGTATCGTTCTCAAAGGTCAAGAATTGAAAATTTTATCAGCCAATGTAAGCAGCAAGACGATTCTAACGGATTAGGAGTCAAACGGTTAACGTTCAAGCAGCACGAAGAAGACAAGGGGAAGGATTTGGTAGTAAAGTTCAGTGACGTCTACGTTATAGAGCCTGACGGAAATGAAACACTTATTTCGCCGGATACCTTGGACAAACCTTCAATAAAGAGTTGCTTGTTCTGGAGGATACCGACTTCAATTTGGAACATTACATTGGGTAGGTTTTTTAGTACTACCGCTGAAGAAGAGATAACAAAAGACATCAAAAAGAATGATGGAGACCAAGTGAAGAAAGGAAACAAAGTGAAAAAAAACTCTGTGAAGAAAAGCCAAAAGAAAATGGAGTTGCCTAACGGTAAAGTAATCTATTCACGTAAGTAAAATGTAAGGAAAAGTATTTACATTATCTCGATGAATGTATGAATGAATGAATAGAAAAACTACACAGTACTTATACATATAAAGAAATAAATATATATACATACAAATTGGAGAAAAGTACAAAACAATGTATCATTCATGATCACAATCATTATCATTATCAGCATTTTCATCATAATTACGAGTATTGTCATTGTCATTATCATTATTATCGTTATTACTATTGTTATGGTTGTTGTTATTATTAATATTAGTATTAGTATTGTTGCTTTTGTCGTCTGGTGGTCCCAATATGAAAACTCCATTTTCCATATTCTTGTTATCAACGTCTTCTTGAGCCCTATTGATTAGCATCTCTCTTAACTTGTTGTGCAAATCAGATTCTGTGGATAAAGACAATTGTTCCTCTAAAGATTCAACGTTAATCAATTGGCCACCACCATTAGTTCCGCTTTCATTCCCAATCTCTGAATCAAACATTTCATTGTCATGATTTCCATCTCCATTGGAAGTTAATACCGTGCTATCATCAGGCAGTTGGGGAATGATATTACCGTTACCATCATCAATGTAGCTTCCACCGCCAAGAATCTTTGAGTACATCATTCTTGTTTCGTTCAGTACTTCTTCAGAGTAGTACTGCCACTCCTCGGCCTGTAAAATTTCTTGAATATCAGGCGAGATCAATTCCACTTTGTAAAGTTTGGAAAACTTGACTACTTCCTCAGCGATCAAAACAATATGGCCCATATACCCCAAATTCATTTTCCTCAGTTCATAAAATTTATAAGAGTCCTGATAGCCTTTCAGTATGAAATCCGTAGTTATCTTGAAATTGAAATTGGAATCTTCGATAACAGGAGTAAATTTATAAGCATTAGTTCCTTCTTCATTAGGGATGATAATCTCAGTCATAAATTGGTATGAGCTCTTTAAGTTGAATAGAGACAGAACCAGAAATGAATTATAAGAAAAATCCATCCTACCATTAAAGATCTGTTGAATTATATCGAATATAACATTATGCCAAAAATTGTTCCAAGGATGTGTTAAAAACAGTTCCATTATCTTGGAAACAATTCGAGTATCGTACAGTTTGATTTTGAACAAATCCCCCACAGTCGGGTTGTTCCTTAATTTTGTATTTTGGTTCATGTTGATGTATGGAATTTCAAAGCTTTCATCTATTTCATCGCCGTAATCGCTTTCATCAGCGTTATCATTATTGTCATTATTATTAGTATTAGTATTAGTATTTATTAAGTCGTCACTGGTGTTATGCGTTGGAGAGTGCTTTGCCTTGAGCTGTTCCTTTTCTTCGATACTTAAATCGTTCAATGCGTCTTGTAAATGATGGGATAGTTGGCCTCTTACTTTGTCTCTCCTTTTAGCAATTCTCTCAGCCCTTTTGGAATTCATTAACCCCATGTTGGAGCAATGAAGCAATTCAGCAATTAATTCTACAACCTTAAACCTTTCAAACCCTAAAGGTTTGAACTTTTCGTGTAGCTGGTTTTCATGTAAGGAAATGTTGGGATCGTTTTCAATGTCTAAAATGATCTGGAAAAAATCCGACAGATGGTCGGAAAATTCACGGAGAAGATAACCCAAATATATTGGATCTCTATTTGAAGGTGGATGTGTCTTGATAGTGGTTGTTAAAAGATTGACTTGGTCATAATCCGAATTGTTCTTCCTTATCAGTTCAATAACGATCGAAACTGTGGTATTTAATGCGGCGCCCCTTTGGTTGATCATAATATCGACTAATTTTGCGATGGATTCAGGAGATGCCAACTGTCTAGTTAAAGAATTTGGTCCAATTGAAATATCATCCAGGGGCGCATTGGCGGAAATAGCAATCAGAGCCTTTAAGAAGTCACCTACACAGGCCTGGACGTCTGCCGATGACTCCTTGTTATTTAGAAAGCTCAAACACTTGCTGATTAGGTTTTGGTCGTATACCAGTTCGACTATTCCCGTGGGCGACTCGATCTTATCTGTGGATATTATCTTTAGGAAAAAGTCCATTAATAATGAAATATCCACATGTTTTAACATATTATCCACAAAGTTCTTCTCTGTTCGAATGAAATTCAAGTATTGATCCTGCCTCGTTAACAGCAGATTTTGATTTATCTTCAAGAATATCGGTACCAAGGGGGAATTTTCGGAATTAAAGTTCGACTGATTGATAATAGACCAAATTTTGTTTAGGTACGATTGGTTTTTCACTAACGATTCACTAATCAACCATATATCTAAAGAAAATATTTCAGATATTATAGTGGCCTTCGTCAAATAAACAGATTCATCGCTGTCGTTCGCATCATCCTCGTTGTCATCGTTGTCGAACGAAGGACTCCCGCGTTTTCGTCTCTTATTGTTGCTGCTGTCATTATCATCCTCTCTTTCCTCCTCTTGTTCCGTGTCAGACTCCACGTAGACGTCTTCTTGTGAGCTATCGTCAAGCTGTTGTTGTTCTTGGTAGTCTATCAGATTGTTGAGGTCTACCGTGGTGGCAGTCTGGATCTTCGAAATGCATTCCATCAGTTGGTCAACTAGGTACTCCATGTTATTTACTTTTTTATTGGTTTTCCTATCAAAGAAAAACCCAAAACAAATGAAATCGAGCAGCGTCTTGTTTTGTCTTGATAGTTCATTCAGCAGCTCCGTCTCAACAAGCATCCTTTCAATGAAGGAGTCGTCCAAGCTCCTTGTGGTGACCATCATGGGAGCAGTGGCGCTGCTAATGTCCTCCTCATCCAAATCTGTTTTGGACGTCGACCCAGAAGAGAACGATGTGGAAGAAGAATCGTTAGAGTTCATGCTCCTTTCTTCTTCCTCCTTCTCATAGCGTTCTTGCTGCTCGTCCTTCTCAAATCTCTTTTTTTGATCGCCACCTGCTCCCTTTACTTCATCGCTATGGCTATACTCCTCCGGAATAGAATCCAGGGAGTCATTCGTACCTCGCTGCTGAACGTTATTGAAGATAGCGGGTATGGCTTTCCCAACGCTCGGATTTATCCTCTCCAGTTCGTGCAGTACATGGAAATACTCGTCTAGAATCTTATTAATATTAGAATGATTTAGATTCTGTCCAAATGGCCAGAATGACATCTTGCGGATCTGTTTTCTCTTTCTTTTTCTCTATAGAAAACTGCTGATCCAAAATCAATGAAAATGGGGATAGTAGAGACTGTAGTCTAGGGAAGTAATGCTTATATTTTAATCGGATTAAAGTAGAATCAAAATGAAGTGAAATGAAATGATAAAAAAAGAAGAAGGAAAAAAAGGATTGTTCGCTCAAATCCACTATCTAAATGTAGTGCCTCAGTCTTTTAACCGCTGCTTGGAGGAAAATACTGAGTCCAATTGCCAAAGAATGCCTTTCTTCTGGTCGTCTTGCACCGTATTAGACCACGATACTGTTGGTTTTGGTTCTAATTGGCCACTGAAAATTATTCTTTTTTCTTTTTTTTTAGAGAAAGGGATAACCGAAAATGACCTAATTTTATCTTATCAGACCTAGCCGAGCATTTTATTTATAGATATGTACCCTTATCTAATTCATTTTTTACCCTAATGCCTTTGTTGTCAGTTTAGCCCTTTTAAGCCACAATAGAAATACCATTCAGGAAAAATTACATAATGATGCTTGAGATGAGACCTATATCGCACCAAAGTGTGATTTTTGCTTCATAGAGGACCCCTTCCTGCTGCTATTGCCTTTTGTGATTGTTCTACTGATTAGTTTGTCTTTTCGTTAGGGGAGAACGGTGGTAGTTCTTTGCTAAATAACATGAAAGCTGTTTTCAAAGTGATGGCTTCTTTACTGGCTTGTATTTTTACTTTACGGTACCTAGTTTGCCAGCAAAGTGGTCTAGGAAGCTTTCCCATGGACTTACAGCCCATGTGCCAGTATACTGAGTTTTCTGTGGGGTCGTTGCTCCATCATAAGTTACTTGAGGGTTCGCCGGTCGCAGATTATTTGGTTGAGAAGTACTCGCAATCGATAAGACCGTTGGTCCAGACGTATCCTGAGTCAGTGTTGGGTAAGGTCATGGGTCATTTGTACCGATTCTGGCACAAGGTTGCTTCCTTTTTGAAGTTGAAGCAACTATGTTGTTCGCTGCATTCCAAGTTGGGACCCTTGTTAAATCATTTAAGGATTGCTTGGTACTATCTGAAGCCGTACACAGACAATGTGAAAAATGTTCTAGAGAGCCCGTTCAACTCTTCTACGAGTTGGATGAAGTATGGCTCCTTCGATGCCGGTGATCCACACAGTAAACCCATTTTTGAGACGGACTCGGAGACTGAAGATGATGAGGATGAGGATGAAGAAGAAGATGATGATGAGCAGGCTGACAATGGGGAGGAAAATGACGAGTATGAGCTCGAGAATACGAAGGATGACCGTGGGAACTCGCAGCTTGTCACTGCTGCGATTTTGCAGGACCTATCAAGGGTCATCATTGGTCCCGATGGCTATACAGAGTTGGAAACGTACGAACCTGAATCACTAAAAATGGAATACGAAGCGTGGATCAACGCTATTGATTCAAAAGTTTCCAGAGCCACTGCTTTCTTGAATTCGGAGATAAATTCTATGTTCGAGGCTCGCGTGCAGAATAAATCTGCAGAAGTAGCCAGTAGGCTTGATGATCTAAACAAGACCGTCAGTGAACAATTAAGATTTTTGGACTCAAAGATTAAAGATATTAATTGCACGTCTAAGTTTGACCCCGTGCAAAGTAAAATAAAGTATTTTGACGAATCAGGCGAATTAGAACTGGAAGCTTACATTACCAAATCATCAATTAATTCGATACTGAAAAATTACAAATTGCATCTATCAGAAGCTGAAGAATCGCTCCATCGCTCATTAGACTCTTTCCTTAATCAAATGGCCGCACTGGCGGAATTTGTTCGACTTGAGAACGTCGAAGTCTATGAAGAATGGGGAGATATAATGATAAGTCAATGGTCGCAAAGAATGGCATATATGGACATAAGAAGCCTCCATTTAAAAGATCAGTACGATCTCGAATATATTGATGAAAACCATCTCAACTGGCATAATTTTCTCAAATTAAAGAAAAAGGTTATTTCGGAGAGAGAGCGGCTGAGTAAGCAGGACCTGGATATGACTTTGATACTGGAATCGATTTCAAAATTTAAAACCGTTTTCCAGGACACAAAGGATAATATCCAAAATATCTTTTCACAGAGAATGAGTTCAGCGGATGTTCTATTCAAGAGTCGTGAACTAAAGGAACGCCTAGAAGAACAGTTTATACGACAGGAACGTTAATCGATATGTATGTATATGAATAAATAATTAAATAAGTAATAATGTATGATAGTCTTACAATTAGAGTCCAGATGTGGTTTCGAATAGTCTAACATGGGGTAGGTTTACTACCCTATCAGCCTTGTATGCTTCAAGCGATCTGTCAGTTAGTTCCTTGACTTCCGCATCGGTCAGCTGTCCCTCGGTGATATTCTTTTCATTTCGTCCCTCATTTTTAAACCCGATACTGGATTCTTCACTCATTAAGAGCACAGATAATTCTTGAACCAGGTCTTTATTAGTTACATTGACGCCTATTTTATTTGCCTTCAAAAAAGAACCTTCATTTAATGCCAGTTTTTTCAAATTGTTAAATCTTCCCATTTGAATAACCATTCTTTCCAAATTTCGCTTATTAGCCGCTCTAGTTAATATAACATGCTCAATAGTGTTGTCACAACACAATCTGTATACTATGACCGGTGATTCTTGACCAATACGGTGACACCTGTCCATGGCTTGTAGGTCCACCTGTGGATTCCAATCACTGTCAAACAATACGACTGTATCTGCACCAACTAGGTTGATACCTAGCCCTGCGGCCCTCGTGGATAACAGAAAAATCTTATGTTGATCTTTCGAGTTATTAAATTTTTCTAATTGAGCCTTTCTTGCTTCATTACTCACTGAACCATCAATTCGAAATGTCTCGAACGAATTCAGATCGCACCAGTCTTCAATCAAGTCTAGCATATTAACAAATTGTGAATAAACAAGCACTTTATGCCCTGTAGATATTAACGGCGGAATCAATTTTTGCAAAATCTGCAATTTCCCAGACGTCTTTAAAAGATTCTTTAAACTCAAATCCTCTGGGTGCAAATACGGGAAATAAAATAAATAAGTTGAATCAATTATCTGTCTTAGTTGCATCATCATGTTTTGCAATTTTTTATTTGAAATTTCCGCTTGCAAATTCTCCTTATATAATCTATCCATCTGTAACAAAGTTGAAGAGTTTTTGTTATCTGCGCCTGAAGTTTCACTAGTGGATAGTTTGTAATTGATGAAATCTCTTATGGACCTATTAGAAACGTGGCCGATATGTTCCGTGTTGAGAGTGAAAAAATCCTTGATTAATTCCTTAAACATGGTTTTCTTTAATTTCCCATTTAGCCCAGCTTTGTAGAATTTTTTTTGTGCCAACGTCATTGGACAATTTATAATATACTCTCTCTTTGGCGGTAGAATATTTGCTAAAACGACTTTTTTCAGCCGTCTTAAAAGAAACGGCTTTAAAATTGTGTGCAAATTGGAAATCAAGTTTCTTTGTAGTTCATCATTGATTAGCTTATTCAATGCTTCGGAATTGGAACCGGATCCCAAGTTTAAGCTGTCAAAATCAAACCACTTGTTAAAGATTTCGAAATCGGCAAAAATATCGGGCATTATAAAGTTTAAAAGTGACCATAGTTCAGCTAAATTATTCTGTAAGGGTGTCCCCGTTAATAATAATCTGTTCGGAGTATTAATTTTCTTCAATTCTTTGATCAATCTACAGTTTATGTTTTTCAAACGGTGACCTTCGTCGACGATCAAGAACTTCCAGTTTTGGCTCATGATCAAGTCAGTATCTCTTAGTATGATTTCATATGATGTGACGATGATTCCGGTGTCGCCTTGTTGTTTGAAAAATTTCCTTAGTTTGCTGGAACGCTCCTTGTAGCCATTGGCCCCATAATATTTCAGAACAGGTAAATCTGGAGCGAATTTTGCAAATTCGTTTATCCAATTATCCAGAGTACTTAAGGGAGCAGTTACCAAAAAAGGACCCTTTGTGTCCATTTCATATATGAACGCCAAAAGAGCTATGCTTTGAACAGTCTTACCAAGACCCATTTCATCAGCAAGGATCCCGTTGAGGCCATTCTCATAAAGAGTAATCAGCCAATTAAGGCCTTCTAACTGGTACGGTTTTAAAGTGCAGTTTTTCAACAGGTGAGGCTGCTTTATGGTTTCTGGAGAGGTGTCTGGGATGAAGGTACTCTCATGCTTTTTCTGTCTCTTGAAGAAATCCGTTATGGATTTTTTTTTCGTTTTACGTCTTTTGCTAGATTGTCCTTCACCACTATTATCGCTATTATCTTTTACATTAGAGTTGGCCACTTCATTGGATCTTTGCAGCAGAGTATCCGCAATAATGCCGGAATAGACCTGACTCTGCCTCACGAATTCATTCAATTTCTTCAATTTTGAGGAGACCGTTTTGGTGTCCATTTCAGAGACTTCATCGCTCAGGACACTTTGTTCTGATTTCGTGTTTTTGGCCAATTTATCCACCACCTGGGCCTGGACTGCCTCCGTGTCAGAATCGTCCTCTGAGTCCAGCTCAATATCTTCGTCTGAGTGCACATCGTCTTGCAACCAGACGGGAGCTTCATCATCGTCATCGTCGTTCTTATTGTCGTCGTTTTCATCGTCCGAGTCTAATGTGTCGGCCGTCAAGTCGTTAAGTTCTTTCTCCCTGTAGTTGATGCCATCGCTCATATTTCTGGCTCTAGCTGCCACTCTGGCCCCCACAGCGTCCTCGACAACAGTCATTGGTTTCGCTTTTTCCAGCTGCTCATCTCATCGCCAAATTTGATATTTCGTTTTATTATATCTGCCTATTTTTCTCTGGTATTGGCGTTTCTGTTCCTCACCCGCTCGATAGTGGAAAAGTAGAAAACAAAAAAAACAAGTAAAGTTTCATCAACATTGGATTGCTTGTCAGATTTAGAGAGAAAGGTCAAACAAAAGGCAGAGCAGACACGGAAAGAGGACAAAACGCTAGGGTAATGAGCGACACAGAGAAGGATAAGGACGTCCCCATGGTAGACTCGCAAGAAGCAAGCGAGGAGCCACCTACTACGACCACTAATACTCCATCTTTCCCTCACCTGGTACAGGAACAGTCAAAAGAAGAATCTGCCTCGTTGGGGGCGGAAGTGGCTCATAGGAAGGTGAATTACGAGCAGGAGGCGCAGAAACTAGAGGAGAAGGCGCTGAGATTCCTAGCCAAGCAGACACATCCGGTGATTATCCCGTCATTTGCGTCTTGGTTCGACATTTCGAAGATACACGAGATCGAAAAAAGATCGAATCCGGACTTCTTCAACGACTCATCAAGGTTTAAGACTCCTAAGGCGTATAAGGACACGAGAAATTTCATCATCAACACGTACCGTCTTTCACCATATGAGTATTTGACTATTACCGCCGTGAGAAGGAACGTGGCCATGGATGTGGCCTCCATAGTGAAGATCCACGCATTTTTAGAAAAATGGGGGTTGATCAATTACCAGATCGACCCTAGAACCAAGCCCAGTCTTATTGGGCCGAGTTTCACGGGCCACTTTCAAGTGGTGCTGGACACTCCGCAAGGTTTAAAGCCATTCCTTCCAGAGAACGTGATCAAACAGGAAGCGGGGGGCGAAGCGGAAGGCGAAGCGGAAGCGGTGGTCAAGAAAGAGTTCCCAGTGAATTTATCGATCAAGAAGAACGTTTACGATTCGGCGCAGGACTTCAATGCATTACAAGACGAGAGTAAAAACTCCAGGCAGATCCATAAGGTTTATGTTTGCCATACATGTGGCAACGAGTCGATCAATGTACGCTATCACAATTTACGTGCGCGGGACACCAATTTGTGTTCCCGTTGCTTCCAAGAAGGACATTTCGGTGCCAACTTTCAATCTTCAGATTTCATCAGGTTGGAAAATGGCGGAAGTGCGATCAAAAAAAACTGGTCTGACCAAGAGCTGCTTCTGTTGTTGGAAGGTATCGAAATGTATGAAGACCAGTGGGAAAAGATTGCTGACCACGTGGGGGGGCACAAGCGCATAGAAGACTGTATCGAGGAGTTTTTAAGCTTGCCCATCGAGGACAGCTATATTCATGAAGTAGTCGGTTCGCAACTGAACGGTAAGGGCGGTGATAGGCATGACGGTGGTGTGTCTGGGTCGAAGCTGATGGAGTGCGTGAATGACGCTGTGCAGGCGTTGTTGCAGGGCAACGACAAGTTGGATAAGGTCTCTGACAGGTCGAGGGAGATCTCAAAGAAGTACATCGAAGAGAGCCAGGTGATAATCCAGGAGTTGGTAACGTTGACCATGGAAAAGTTGGAGGGCAAGTTCACCAAATTGTGCGATCTGGAGACGCAACTGGAGGTGGAAAAACTGAAATACGTGAAGGAATCGGAGAAAATGCTGAACGACCGACTATCGCTGAGCAAGCAGATTACCGACCTTAACAAGTCGCTGGAGGAGCTGAACGTGTCGAAGAAGCTGGTGCTGATTTCGGAGCAAGTCGACTCGGGCATACAACTAGTAGAGAAGGACCAAGAGGGCGGCCAAGAAGATGGCAGCACGGCCACGGGACACGGCGTGAAGCGTGTGGGCAAGCAGGACGAGGAGGCGGGCGAGGGCGACTCTATTGCGCAGTTGCAGCCCCAGGTGTACAAGCCTTGGTCGTTGTAAAGGAAGAAAAAACCCAAAAATAAAATAAAATCAAATCAAATCAAACTACAAAGTGTACTATTTTCTTATTTATAACGTATATAAAACCAAAGAAAAAAGAAAGAGAAAGAGTTATAGCGGAGACGGATGCTACTCCTCGCGGATGTAGAAGGGGTTGTCGTTTGCATTCGACGTTTCGTGAGCGGTATTGTTTTCGGCGGACAGATGCAGGGAACTGAGGATTCTGTTGTGGGCGGCGGACGCCGTTTTATCGTTGCAAGAGGACATGTCATCGTCGTCGTCGTCGTCGTCGTCTATATTTTGTGAAACGTCTTGGAGATCGGCATGGGAGCGCAGCGAGCTGCCGCTTTGGCCTTGGAAGTACTTTGTCTTTTCGATATTCAGCTGCTGCTTGAGTTTCTGCTCGTTGAGGTCGTCGATCAGGGAGGACACATCGTCGTGGCTGAGCTGCAAAGCGGTGGGGGCTCTCCTGATCATTTAAGTGTAGCGAGTTCGACCTCTAAGTGTGTCTCTTCAGGGCGTTCATCTTGCGTGGGCAGCGCTTATAGATCAACTTGGACAGGTTACTTTTGTGCAATGATGAGAAGGGGACCAGGACAAGCGGGAAGGAGGGCGCGGGAATCTGTACGGTGTGGCGCCATTTTCGCTTCCGTTTGAACAAGATTAATATGCCTTGTTGGCGCAATCGGTAGCGCGTATGACTCTTAATCATAAGGTTAGGGGTTCGAGCCCCCTACAGGGCTACTCATCAATCAATCTTCTCCGAATGGTATATTTTTTTTTTTTCGGTTTTTTAATCTGTTCCGTTGACTCGGCTCATATATAGCAGAACTAGGTTTATATAAGTACGAGATATGACTATACGTGCTATTTAGATCGGGAAAAGCCTTTGCCTGAGACGGCCGCCCAGGGTTCGCCCTTCCAGGCGTATGAAGCGCAGCCAGTCCTTGACGCCCATGAGCACAAGCGACAAAACAAAGCTTTGCAGCAGCGGCATGAGCAACACATCGCGAACGACAACTTTCGTAATCACTGCCCACTTGCTTGGGACGGACGACGAGGGTGCGAGTTCCCTGTGCAATGCCTTCTTGAACACCTTCTCGAACCTCAGATCCGGAATATTCAGATGCCTGTTGGGAGTTGGCGCCAACGGTACGTTCATTTCCAGGGTACCACAGTTTTTCCTGCTGTCTTGCCTTGCCTTGCCTTGCCTTGTATGTGTGTAGAGTGTTTTCTGGCTCTTTTTTTTTTCGCTTTCTCGCTTCTCTCTTACATTACGGCAGGCGAAAGGCTGACCCGGCCGCTCGCGCGGAATATTGGGCAAAAGAGTCTTGGCTACAGAAAAATGTATATAACGAGGAAAGAAGTCATGGTGCGGAAACAGCAAGAGAAGAGATGAGCCAGGAGAAGAAGACAGAAAAGCACACCACCACAAACCATGGGCCGTACAACTTCTGGCGGAATACACGGGTTCGTAGACGACCTGGAGCTCAAGAGCAGCATCCTTGATAAAGTCGGAGACTTTATCACGGTAAACACGAAACGGCATGATGAGCGCGAGGACCTGAATGAACAAAACGACGAGCTGGACAACCAAGAGAACCGCGACGGGGACGCAAATGAGAACGAACAAGATGAGCTCGCATTAGACGATCTGGACCGCGCTTTTGAGCTGGTCGAAGGCATGGACATGGACTGGATGATGTCCTCGCATGCACACCACTCTTCGGCCACCACCGCTACGATCAAGCCGCGGCTCTTATACTCGCCGCTAATTCACACGCAGAACGCCGTTCCCGTAACCATTTCGCCCAACTTGGTGGCCACCACCACCTCCACCACCACGGGCACCAATACATCTACTTCAACCTCCGCCAACAAAATCACCAAAAACAAGAGCAATAGCAGTCCGTACTTGAACAAGCGCAGAGGCAAGGCCGGGCCGGATTCGGCCACTTCGCTGTTCGAACTGCCCGACAGCGTTATCCCAACTCCGAATCCGAAACCAAAGCAGTATCCGAAGGTGATTCTGCCGTCAAACAGCACCAGGCGCATATCATCTGCAACGACAAAAACGACCAGCAGCAGCAGCGAAGGCGTGGTCGTCGCAAGCGAGTCGCCCGTGATCGCGCCGCACGGTTCCTCGGGGATGCGGCCGCTCAGCAGACGACGGTCGTCGGGCCTGCTCGTGGATGACGACAAGCGCGAATCGCACAAGCACGCGGAGCAGGCGCGGCGCAACCGGCTGGCGGTCGCGCTGCACGAACTGGCGTTTCTCATCCCCGCAGAGTGGAAGCAGCAAAACGTGTCGGCGGCTCCGTCCAAAGCGACCACCGTCGAGGCCGCGTGCCGGTACATCCGTCATCTGCAACGGCACGGAAGCACGTGACCGTGCACCAATGAGACGCGCGCTCCCGCGGGTGTATCGGCCCGGGCGGGACGCCCCTGCGCGTTGCTTGTTATAAGAGGCGCGGTGCTGGAAAGTGCCCACCGGATTTCGAGCCCTGGGGCCCACTCCTTCTAAAGGCAGTATACGTTGGCGCTTATTCACCGCATATAACCCATCATACACACACGCGCAAGCACACACACACACACACACATATATAATAGCAATGGGCGTGTTAGAACTGGTTGGAGACTACTGGGAGCAGCTGAAGGAAACCGTTGTGCCCGTCGTGGCCGCGGCCGAGAACGACGATAACGAGCAGCATGAAAAAGGAGAAGAGGAAGGGGAAGAGGAAGAGGCAAAGGACGGGGGAGATGCCGAGGAGGAAGACGAAGACGAAGATGAAGATGAAGACGACGAGGACGAGGACGAGGAAGCCGTCACTGACCAACTGGAGGATTTGAGGGAGCACTTCAAGAACACAGAGGAGGGTAAGCCGCTGGTACACCACTACGAGGAGTGTGCCGAGCGTGTCAAGACACAGCAGCAGCAACCTGGTTACGAGGACCTCGATCACAAGGAGGACTGTGTGGAGGAGTTCTTCCACTTGCAGCACTATTTGGACTCTGCTACGGCCCCCAGGTTATTCGACAAGTTGAAATAGTCTGCCTATCCGTCATATTCCCCCTCTCCCCCCACCCCATATTCATTATTTATTCTGAGTCTTGTTACTATCTTCCCCCAAACCCCGATCCGTATTTAACCTACTGTATTTAGAAAGCAAATAACATAAAATATAAATAAATAAACAACATAAAGTTAACATTGATATTCTAGAACATGCGCATTTTTGCCGCTAATCTTGGTTGATGTTTCCTGTTTCCTTTCGCATCCGTACATTTCTCCAAGACCCATACAGACACTACTGTGTCTCTTTTTTCCTTTTTTTCTTTTTTTTTCGGGACTGACGGAAAAGGGAAGAGCGCTTTGCCTGGCCGCGCTTCGGAAAAGCCATCCGTTTCCAATTGTCAGTGCAAAAGTCTGAGGTTTCATCTTGCGCTTTGTCATGGTCTCTGGTTGCATGCAATTTTAAGATATTTCAATACTGTATTTCAGGATCCTAGCCGTTAATCGATAACGTTCATCTTTTAACATCCAAGCTCCCCGGAACAACAACACAGTTAGAAAGTACGTACCGCCGTGCCGGCCCTGTCCCCCATTGCAAATGCTGCTGCCCATATCTGAAGTGCACTAGTGCCATTGGAAACCGAAAAACGAAAGTCACCACCAATAGATGGACCTATACCACGTTCCTTTTTTATTCAAATACTTCACCATACTCCTCACCCCTGTTGTCATGCAAGCACTACTCCAGATTGGCGGTCAGCATGCATCGCGCCCCAAGCATCTTTTACTAACCTTTATGGAAAACTCGCAATTGCTGCGTGCGTCCCCGTCGTCTCCGCCAGAAAATGGCTAAGTCTAAGAACCATACCGCTCACAACCAAACCAGAAAGGCCCACAGAAACGGTATCAAGAAGCCAAAGACCTACAAGTACCCTTCTTTGAAAGGTGTTGATCCAAAGTTCAGAAGAAACCACAAGCACGCCCTACACGGTACTGCTAAGGCTTTGGCTGCTGCCAAGAAATAAACTTTTTTTAAGATTATAACACATTAGAAATTTACATATTTTTTTTTGTCTGATTTTGTATAAACATGTCTTCTTATTATCTTAATTGAAGGAAAAATTTATCTTTATACCCGTCACGTTTCGCTTTTCGTTTTTCACCCTTTTTACACGCTTGTGCCACAAGAAAACGTCACAAAATAGCGTGGGAAAAACTAAGATTATATGAAATGAACAACACAATTCATTTTTTGAAACAAACCCTGACGACCCACTACAAGCGTACACACTCGTCACAAACACAATGACAGAACAACCAACCACTGATACTGCCGCTACTCCCGCCGCTGTAACCACAGTTTACATTTCGAACCTGCCCTTCACCGCGAGTGAGCGTGACCTGCACACCTTCCTGAGTGATTACGGCGCCAGCTCGGTGTTGATCCCCACGCAGACTATCCGTAGATTTAGCAAGAAGCACAGTAACAAGCCTCGTAAGCCCCTGGGTATTGCATTTGCCCAATTTGCAAACGACACGTCGGCTTCGAAGGCCATTCAGGACCTAAACGGAACCATTTTCCAAAACCAGAAGCTGTTTTTGAAACTACACGTCCCCTACGAAGCGGAGCCCACTCCAGAGCCAGATGCGAAGAAGCTGAAGGAAAAGAAGAAAGGCAAGAAGACACCAGAGACTGCCGCCGACACGGTTTACTGTCACGATTTGCCCGACGACGTCACTGACAGCGAGATCCGTGAGTTGTTCCAGCTCTACTGTCCCCAAGAGATCTGGATCTACAGATCCAAAGTATACAAGAGGAAGTGCATCCCCTTCGCGCCACACCAGATCACCGCCGCTTTGGTGACTTTACAATCTGAAAAGCCCATCGCGGACATTTGCGACGATGTGGTCAAGACAGCTACTTTGAGGAGTAAACCTGTGACTGTGAAGCCCGCCTACGTCTCCAAGATTCAAGAAATTAAACAGTTGGTCAAGGACAATCTCACAAACGCACGCGATCCACCTCCTCCAGCGGCACCAGCGGAAGTAGCACAGGAAACGCAGGACAATTCCGAGGCCAATGAAGCACCCGTATGTGCGCCTGCTTCTTCTTCAGATCGTCCAGCAGTGGCCGCTGCTTAAAGCTCTATACAAAAAAAAAATAGAATAAGATAAAAACATATATATTCTTTTTATGGCTAAGTAAAAGTTGAAATCTATTTCCTATGTGTCTGTGTTCCTTTTCTATATTTAATTTTTTCTTTGACCGGCCCCAGCACACCTTTTGTGGACGTTTGATTCCATCCGTACACCTTTCAACACCCATTCATGTTGACCGCGATGTTCTTTTGTTGTTGTTTTTCAGAATTCGGTTCCGCTTTGCGTCCCATTCCAAGACCAAAAAAAACAGGAAGGCCTCTGCTGGTACCATCGCATTTCCCTCACTTCACCCTCTACCTTAGAAGGAGTTCCAGACGGAGATCGGTCTATCTCTTTGTAAGTAAACAAACTCTTCTGTCTAGCGGGAAGGCGCGATCTCCCCCCTGGCCTGCCACCTCTGCCAAGCAATGCTCTGCTCCACTGTTGGTGGTTTGGCATCGCTCTGCAGGATCCAATCACTTTGGTGTGGTATGGGAATGGCCAAACAGTATCGCCAACTAGCCATTGCACATGGATGTGGACCCGACCGCTACCATGCATTACACCATTGCGTACACATAATTGAATAAACCATGCCCCCCTCCCTCCCCAGTAACATAACTGCGTATTTTTGTTACTGCGGTCTGCTTATCTTGTTTCCATCTTTTTTTTCTAAGCCAACCAAGAAACCAATAGATCATTAAGCAATGGGTATGTTGAGATTACGCCTTGAGAAGAGTGCGGTTACTGTAGTGCTATAATGCCATTGCACACCACCACTTTGGAAATTTACCATGTATACTAACAGGAATGTGTTTTCTCCCCTACTATTTTTCGTTCAGGTAGAGTTATTCGTAACCAAAGAAAGGGTGCTGGTTCTATCTTCACCTCCCACACCAGATTGAGACAAGGTGCTGCCAAGTTGAGAACTTTGGATTATGCCGAACGTCACGGTTACATCCGTGGTATTGTGAAGCAAATCGTCCACGACTCCGGTAGAGGTGCCCCATTGGCCAAGGTTGTCTTCCGTGACCCATACAAGTACAGATTACGTGAAGAAATCTTCATCGCTAACGAAGGTGTCCACACTGGTCAATTCATCTACGCCGGTAAGAAGGCTTCTTTGAACGTCGGTAACGTCTTGCCATTGGGTTCCGTCCCAGAAGGTACCATTGTTTCCAACGTTGAAGAAAAACCAGGTGACAGAGGTGCTCTAGCCAGAGCTTCTGGTAACTACGTTATCATCATCGGTCACAACCCAGATGAAAACAAGACTAGAGTCAGACTACCATCTGGTGCCAAGAAGGTCATTTCTTCTGACGCTAGAGGTGTCATCGGTGTCATTGCCGGTGGTGGTAGAGTTGACAAACCATTGTTGAAGGCTGGTCGTGCTTTCCACAAGTACAGATTGAAGAGAAACTCCTGGCCAAAGACTCGTGGTGTTGCCATGAATCCAGTTGATCACCCTCACGGTGGTGGTAACCATCAACATATTGGTAAGGCTTCTACTATTTCTAGAGGTGCCGTGTCTGGTCAAAAGGCCGGTTTGATTGCTGCCAGAAGAACTGGTTTGTTACGTGGTTCTCAAAAGACCCAAGATTAGATTGTGTAAAATAGTCATTCTTTAAGCAACATCTAAAAACAACACAAAAAGCCCTCAAAACAAACAACAATACAATATAACATAACACTTATTTTTCAAAGGATATATCTAAATTAGTTTTTGTTCTGTAGTAATAAAATATTTCTTCAAAGTAAATCTTCAACATACTCTTATTAATCCTCTCTGATCATCAATTGTTGACATGTTTTTTTTTTCCTTTCAGTGAATGGCACTAAGCTTTAACGCGTTTATAGTGATTAGCGTGTTTTCCAGTTTCGATGAATGACATTTGAAAGTTTAAAGGTCAACAACAGTAAATAATCACATCATCATCAAGATTTCGAGGCGGGCCAAACACAAAGACAAGTCATTACTACCACTGCTAATCCATGAAGGTGGAGGAATTGATTATTGATGGTTTCAAATCATACGCTACAAGAACAGTCATTACCGACTGGGACCCTCAATTCAATGCTATTACAGGTTTAAATGGGTCTGGTAAATCGAACATTTTGGACGCCATTTGCTTCGTGCTCGGTATTGCATCCATGAGCACTGTGCGGGCATCTAGTTTGCAGGATCTGATATATAAACGTGGCCAAGCTGGCGTTACAAAGGCGAGCGTAACCATTGTTTTCAATAACACCGATAAATTAAACTCTCCAATTGGGTTTACCAACTCACCGCAGATCTCTGTTACGAGACAGGTGGTGCTTGGTGGAACTTCCAAATATCTTATAAATGGCCATAGAGCACCGCAACAGTCCGTTTTGCAGTTATTCCAGTCCGTGCAACTGAACATTAACAATCCAAATTTTTTGATCATGCAAGGTAAAATTACAAAAGTTTTGAACATGAAGCCCTCAGAGATCTTGTCATTGATTGAAGAAGCAGCCGGTACAAAAATGTTCGAAGATCGTAGAGAGAAGGCTGAAAGGACTATGTCCAAGAAGGAAACCAAGCTACAAGAAAGTAGAACTCTTTTAACAGAAGAAATTGAACCTAAACTAGAAAAACTTCGAAACGAAAAGAGAATGTTCCTGGAATTTCAGTCTACACAGACCGACTTGGAAAAGACCGAAAGAATTGTGGCCTCTTATGACTACTATAACATCAAACATAAGCACACATCGATAAGAGAAACCTTGGAAAACGGAGAGGCCCACATGAAGAAGTTGAATGACTTTATTCGGAAGACCAGTGAAGAAATCGAAAGTTTGAACGAAGATATTCGAGAAATAAAACATCAAAAGGAAAAGGAATTACATAAGGAGGGTAGAATTTTCAAATTGGAAGCGCAGGAAAATGGCCTCTTGAATGAAATTTCTCGTTCGAAAACCTCACTGTCTATAAAGATGGAAAATTTAAATGACACTAATGGAAAATTGAAGGCTGTGGAATCGGAAATTGCAAGTGCCTCGGCAAAGCTAAATGAAAAGAAAACGGAATATATCAAGACTGAAGAAGATTATAAGACGGCTCAGGGACAACTCAGTAAACAAAGAGATCTTTACAAAAGGAAAGAAGAATTAGTATCCACATTAACCACCGGTATTTCGTCTACTGGCGCGGCAGATGGTGGTTATAATGCACAATTGATTAAGGCAAAAACTGAGTTGAACGACATCTCCTTGGCGATAAAAAAGTCAAATATGAAAATGGAGCTGTTGAAGAAAGAACTATTAGCTATTGAACCCAAGTTGAAGAACGCTACAATGGATAACGAATTGAATATTAAGCACGTTAAGGACTGCCAAGAAGTTTGTAATAGACTACAAGCACAATTAACAGAATATGGGTTTGATCCATCGCGAATCAAAGATTTAAAGCAAAGAGAAAATGAATTGAAGAGTCGATATTATCAAATATCTAATGACTCTGAATATCTAAAGAGGCGTGTGGCAAACTTGGAGTTTAATTATACGACACCTTATCCCGATTTCAAAGCCAACTTTGTCCATGGTGTGGTGGGTCAGCTTTTTCAGTTAGATTATGACAATATTCGCTATTCTACCGCTTTGCAAACGTGTGCCGGGGGAAGGCTTTTTAATGTTGTTGTTCAAGATTCCCAAACGGCCACTCAGCTTTTAGAAAGAGGACGATTACGCAAGCGTGTGACTATAATACCCCTTGACAAAATTTACGCAAGAACAATAAATCCTCAAGTTCTTGAGTTGGCTAAGACAGTCGCTCCTGGTAAAGTCGAATTGGCTATCAATTTGATAAAATTTGATAAAACTGTCACTAAGGCAATGGAATTCATTTTCGGAAATAGCTTAATTTGCGAAGATCCTGAAACTGCGAAGAAAATTACCTTCCATCCCAAAATTCGCATTAGAAGTATCACCCTTCAGGGTGATGTATATGATCCAGAAGGTACATTATCTGGTGGTAGTAAAAATACCTCTGACTCTTTATTAGTCGATATTCAAAAGTACAACCAAATTCAAAAAAAAATTGGAACTCTTCAAGCTGACCTTAATCATGTCACCGAAGAATTACAGCGGCAATATGCTACTTCACAAAAGACAAAGACTGTTCAAAATGATTTGAGTGTTTCAGTACATAAATTGGATTTGGCTAAGCGTAATCTAGAAGTGAATCCAGCCTCCCAAATAATGGCTAGGAACGAAGAAATTCTAAGAGACATTGGAGAGTGCCAAAATGAAATCAAGGCCAATGAAATGATTTTAGAAAAATGTCAAGAAGAAGTTTCGAGTATTGAAAAAGACATGAAAGAATATGATAACGATAAAGGATCAAAACTAAATGAATTAAAGAAAGAATTGAAGTTGTTGGCCAAAAGCTTGGAAGAGCAAGAATCAGAATCAGAAACCAAATATGACCTGTTCCAAAATTTAGAATTGGAAACAGAACAGTTAAGTTCAGAAGTAGATTCTAATAAAGTGCTACTGCAAAACTATCTAAACTCTATTGACAGTTTAGAATCTGAAAACTCCGAATTGGAAAAGGAAATACGAGGTATAGAAGATAATCTTGCAACGATCCAAACGGAACTGAATGAAGAAAAAAAAAGGTTAATGGATATTGATGATGAAATAACGGAGGTAGAAACATTAATGAAGAAGAAACAGGAAAGGAAAAAGGGCAGTGAATTGGAACTACAAAAATTGATCCACGACTTGAATAAATATAAATCCAATACGAATAATATAGAGAAGAGGATTGAACAGCTGCGACAGAAATACGAATTTCTTGAAGATTTTGATCTAGTGACAAATATTGTTAAACAAAATGAAGGCATTGATTTGGACACCTATAGAGAGAGAAGTAAGCAATTGAATGAGAAGTTTCAGGAGTTAAGAAAAAGGGTTAATCCTAATATTATGAATATGATAGAGAACGTTGAGAAAAAAGAAGTAGCCTTAAAAACGATGATAAAAACAATTGAAAAAGATAAAATGAAAATCCAGGAGACAATATCGAAATTAAACGAATACAAAAGAGAGACCTTGGTCAAAACATGGGAAAAAGTGACACTTGATTTTGGTAACATTTTCGCCGATCTTTTACCAAATTCATTTGCCAAATTGGTTCCATGCAAAGGTAAGGATGTGACGCAAGGTTTAGAGGTTAAAGTGAAGCTTGGTAGTATATGGAAGGATAGTTTGATTGAGCTATCCGGCGGGCAAAGGTCCTTGATTGCTTTGTCGTTGATTATGGCATTGCTACAATTTAGGCCAGCGCCTATGTATATCCTGGATGAAGTTGATGCTGCTCTTGATTTGAGCCATACGCAAAACATAGGTCATCTAATCAAAACAAGATTCAAAGGATCTCAGTTCATCGTCGTTTCCCTCAAAGAGGGCATGTTTTCCAATGCCAACAGGGTCTTTAGGACGAGATTTCAAGATGGTACTTCTGTAGTTAGTATAATGTAATGTAATTAGCTTTTTTAATTCAGCATCTATCAGATAACGAAAAAATCAATTGTAATAATAGTTTAATACTTTTCATTTACTTTTTTAATTTAAAGTTGATATAAATAAATAAAAGGAAAGCTAAAATTAAAAAACGTTGAAAGTTTAATAAATATATAACTTCATGTACCAAGAGGAAAGAGACTAGTAGACTTCTAGAATGTATCTTGAAGCTTCCTTCAACTCTTCAATTGCGGCATCCAAATCAACTTTAACGCCTCTCTCTTTAGCATCTTTGGCCAAAATATCTTGCAAAGCTTGAGTAATATCTGGGACTGGCCAAGTGGGACCACACAAGTAAAATGAACCCTCATTGTCAATAATTGCAGTTTTCAGTTCATCCAAATTCTCTTTGATACGATCTTGAATATAAATCTTTTGAGGTTGATCTCTTGAAAATGCAGCACCGATATGTGTGATGATACCAGCGTCTTTGTAAGCTTCCCATAATTCACCATATAGGTATTCTTCCCTTTTGTGTCTTGAACCTAAGTATAAGAAAACTTCACCAATTTCGTAACCTTGTTGCTTTTGCCATAATTTCTCCTCAACGATTGCCTTGAATGGTGCCAAGCCGGTACCCAAACCACTCATTATAACTGGTTGCTTTGGTGATGGAGGTAATTTCATGACAGATGGTTTAACGCTAACCACCAGTTCTGAACCAATAGCCAGATCTGAGATGTATTTAGAAGCTTGGCCGTATCTCTTTCTGCCCTTGTTATCTATCCAGTCGACAACGACGATCAGCAAATGAACTTCGTTAGGATGAACTCTTTGAGAGGAGGCAATAGAGTATTCTCTTCTCTTTAATGGTTCAATAATGGTAACAAGCTCTTCAAGAGATGGACGAACAGATGGGAATGCTTCGAAGATATCAGCATATGTGTAGTACTCCACATCTTGAAATCTCTTCAAATCAACCGCACCAGCGGGAGTGACCAAATCTTCCAATTTCTTCTTTTCTTCCTCGTTAGTGGCATATGGAATTAGCGACTCGTAAAATCTCTTTGGTGGTCTCCCAAAAACATCCAAATTTTCCACGAATGCTTGTAAAACTGTTCTTGTTTCCAAAAAGTGATGATTGTCCTTGTTGGGCACCAAGACAATATCGAATTCATTTAGGCCATAAGATTGTAAGAACTTTTTAACCAAAGCTTCATTGTTTCTAGCATGAATACCAAGTGCTTCACCGATATCATAAGTCATGCCAGTACCAGAGATGTCAAATTCAATGTGGAAAATATATCTATCATAATCATCTGGTGTTACGCGTCTATTTTCTTTAACTTTCACGACAAAGTTTTTAACAGGTAAATCAGGTCTTAATTGATTTTCAACCTCATATGCTTCTTGAAAGGACAATTTTTTGGCAATGTTAGAGATTCCAGAGGCTTGCGGTAATGGAATTTCTTCAACGGTACTTTGGTTTGGAACAAAGGATGTTTCATTGACAAAGATCGGCAAAGCAGTGAGCTCTTCTTCACCGTCTTTCTTTTCAATGATAATTTCGGAAAAATTGATGTACGCCTCTGATGGAACCTCTTTGATGGAGTCTTTGAAAGCCAGAGTGAGAAACTCAGAGATGGAAGCTGCTGAAATATCGGCGTTTGAATCAATTCCTTTCCAAATGCGGTTTGTAGCTTCAGCGACGTCCAGTTTGAAGGCTAATTTCCAGAACACAGCCTGAATAAATAAGGACAATTTGGATTCATCATTAATGCTCTCAGCATCAATGATAAACAATTTTATGCTTTTCTTTGCAATAGAGATTAAAAATGACTGAGGAATTTCCAGATGCTTCACATAACTTTCCACAGAATTCAGATCTAAATCTTTAGTCGGTTTTTGAGACACTAATACAATAGCACCTTGTTCCACGACGGTAGCGGTTACATCCAAATGTTTTAATAAGCTAGCACTTTCCACGATCGCCAATTTTGTAGAGTCGATATTCGAAGTGATGGTTTGTTCTTCAGAGGTGACGAATTGGGCTTGGAAAGTACCAGCATTCGCGAAGTTATCAAATTTAGTTCTTAGAGACACATATTTCTCATCTTCCAGGGACAAAGTTTTCACCAGTCTGGAAGCTACGTCAATATTGATACTTTTATCGGAAGCCCAATAGATAAACCCTTCACCATATACCAAGTTAGTGTCAAAAGCGAAGCTAGGGATGAATGAAGAAACAATTGATTTAACGGCATTTGGAGACCAAATGAAGTTTGGTTGGTAAATGTACTCAGAAACATTGATTGATGTGCGGCCATGATAGAATAAGGCAGCTGACACCTGAGATCTCAAGAAGGAAGGCGAAGACCCGTCCAAAGTTTGGCCAATGACGACTATTTTTTTGGTAGTAGATGGAACGTGGGTGACAAATTTAGCCACATTGAAAGGTAATGGCACTCTGATGTTGATTAACCCGATTTTGGCATCATTACCGCTGATTACAGAATTGAATAATTCAGATTCTAGGGACCCATAGGTGACGAACACGGTTTCAGCATCTTGAGCACCAAAGTATTGGAAGTTATGTAGTCTCAATCCGGTCAATTCGTTAAACTTATCCAAGACATCGTCAAACGCAGCCCCTGGTGCGATGACCTTGGATAACCTTGCCAAAATGGAGGATTCTGGAGCAGATCCAACCAATGGGACAATGGTCTTCGCGTAGTTTAACCCGTCAAATAAATTGATAGCACCCGAACTATTACTAAAACTGGCAATCGCCAATGCTAGTAAAGCGACACTTTGCACCTCTTTGGTGGAAATTGGAGTTACAACACCATACTTGAGCTTAGAAGCAGCATCCAGCGCCGTGACATAGTCGTTGGTGACAGAGCCGGTGGTGTTGTCATAGTTCAACGCGCCAACGTTTAGAAGAAACTTTCCAGCATGTGGGACGTTTTGTAAGGAGTTTATGAAGTATGGTAGCGCAAACCCTGGGGCAACTATAGCTACAGTATTCTTCAATCCATGAGAAAACCCCAAGGGGGTCAGACCAGCACCAGATCTGACGTCTAGCTCTTGAAAGAAGGTCTTAGCACGTGACTCGTCGCCGCTCTTTTCCGACCATCTCTTCAAATCCTGATGTAATAAATCAGGTTGAGAAAAGGACTTATACGCAAAAATAGAGTCCACGTTATTGAACAGCACGGAGGAGATGGCGGTCACGGGTGTACCGTAGTTGGGCAATGATGTTTCATTTTTGGTCTTGCCAAACGGATTAGTAGCAAACTCAACCGACATTTCGTTATTTGGAAGGTGACCTCGAGAAAAAGCAGTTGAAGAGAACTATGCGCGTCCCATTTAGACGGTAATGTCTCAAAATAGCAGTCGACAGGCCCGAGAACTCTGCTCTTCGTTGCTTATATATAATCATCTGCTCGAAGATGACTATAATTTAGAACGATCGTGAATGAGACTTTTTTTCACGGCACCAAAAAAGCCACACTTGTGGTGAGAAGCGATCACGTGCGTCTGAAATCACGTGCTGTGGCCTATTATTGAGAATCATAAAGAATGCGGATGCTCCTAATACCTATGTTAATATATATATACAACTATATGCGTTACTTGTGGAATATTTGCTTACATTTCGTGATCTCGCGTGATTGAGGCAAGCCATATGCAAAGTCCTCCACAAAGAAGATTCCCTTTCTGTCCAGGATGTATAGCTTGTTGCCCTCCGTGTTGAACCGTAAGGTGGCCGATTCGTAAGCTCTGTAGGCATTGGCCACGGTTTCAACAAGAACGGTTCTTCTCTTTTCGTTGTTGTCCACCATGGTGGGCGCACACATGATATAAACGGATCCGTTGCGGTCTAGGAAGGCAATGGCGTCGTTTCTTGGCGATATTTCGCACTTGTGAATTTTGCATCCGATTTCGTCCACTCTTATGAGCATGGATGGTTGGGCCACGGTTCGAACTCCGTTGATTTGAGTGATCTTGGTGTTTATGACAAGGGGCGAGGAGTTGAATGCTGTGGATGTTATGCACATCAGGTTTGGATTCCCAGGGAACAGTTTCGTGTCGGTGATTCCTTCGGATTCCAAAGAGGTGTCGATGGATCGGACGCTTTTCATTATCAATCTTGGTTCGTTGATTTTCTGCAGGGAAATGATCAGGAAGCGGGACTCCAATGCGGTGGAGCATGTCAAGTACTTGGCATCGTGCGAAAGTTGTATGGTATTGATGGGATCCCTATATGGAAGCGTTATTGTGATTGGTGGAGGAAACTCAGGCTCCAAAGTAACTTTGTTCCTCGTAATTTGCTGGATCACGACTAATGCCTGTTCTGCGCCCGTGTGCCTATCTTTACCAGTGATTCCATAGGCAATTATCTGCGAGCTAGGGTCCACGTCTATGCATCGGATGGGGAATCTTGAGACGTACGTGAAGATGGGTCTGCCGTTTTGGTTCAAATCATGGACGTTGAGAATGTTTTGCGAGCCCGATATAATCATGAAGTCGTTAGACAATTTGCAAAAACGTTGGCTCCAGTTTTTCTTCTTCTTGTTCGACGCTTGAGAAGCGGCGGATGGCGACGGCAAGGGCTCTGTTAGTTGGTTGAAGTCAGGACCGTATTCTCCACTGGACTTTCCGCATGATATCAGTCGGGGAGAGTTGTCTTTTGGGAGTATCGAGTAAATCTCCCATTTGTGTTCGGTGATCAAGGCGAATTTGGTACAGTCGGGAGAAATGCTCTGGTTGATAAAGAGTTTGGATTTTGTCCCCAAGAATTTGGGATGAGTGCTGAACTGGAACTTTTTTCTGTACATGGGGAAGCAGTTGGCAAAAAAGTATTCCTTTTCTTCGTCCAGATCATGCGTGTCATTTTTCTGGTAGTTTGCTGTGGAGGGTATAGTGACTTCCGCGGACACCAAGGAAGAGTTGTTGTCTATCGGCACCGTTCTTGTGTTGGAGGCATTGTCTAATATTTTCCAATTTGTGTGGTCGTCATAAGTAGGCTCGAGCAGACTGTTTGTGTAGATGTGTTCTTCTTGTTCTTGGGGAGTGGCCGCAGTGAGTGCGTGGCCCATCTTTAACTCTGTATCCAAATTGTGTATTTTCGAAGCCGTTATATGGAAGAGTTCCAGCAACGACGATTTCTCCTTCGTCGTGGGGCTAGACAGTGTCTTGTCATCAGTGTCGGGCTCAGCAGCAGACAAGAACCGCAAAGGCGGCAGCGATAGCGACGACGATGATGATGGTGAGGTCTTTACTATGACCGGCGACTCATCGCTCTCGGTTTCAGGTTGCGCAGCAGTGCTCCTGAATAAATCAATTTGACGAGCCAAATCACGCAATGGTTTGATGGCTGAGAGCAGTTGGACATTTTCCCGCCCGCAAATGGCACAAGCAACTTGCTGGTTCGGAGTTCCCTTGCATAGTTCATGGAATAGCGACTCGGAAACGCAACAACCACACGTAAGCACGGAGCAGTCCTTGACTATGCCGTACTGAACATGTGGCTCGCCAGCACTAGCAGCGCCATCGCGGGACAGCCGTTGCGGTAAAAACAGGTGGCGCTCTATATCGTCAAGCATCCTTGCTATATCCACCTCGTGATCCCACATGTGTTCTTGAGTGCGCATGTGCGTGTAGCAGCTCTGTGTAAGCGTGTTTGTATATGTGTTCCTGTGTTCCTTTGCACTGATAAGGTAATCATCATTGATGACTACTAACTACTGTCTTGATATAGTGAAAAAGATGAAAAATCAAGCCATCATTTTCATCCAGACCAAATATATCTGTATGGTCAAAAATTTCAACAAAACGACTCTCGGTAGCCAAGTTGGTCTAAGGCGCAAGACTGTAATTTATTACTACGACATCTTGAGATCGGGCGTTCGACTCGCCCCCGGGAGATACTTTTTTGACATTTAGCATATCTCATACCCGCCATTCCTCATGGTATCACTACACTGCCGTCAGCCTACTTCCCCTTTTGATACGTCTCTGTATGTGTGTGTCGTAATACATTTATGAGACCGTCACAGTTGTGTGTCTTTTAGGTGCGTTTCCGCTCATTGGCAACAAAAGAGGCCTTTCACTCTGAAAAAGCGAGCGAGCAAGTGGTAAAGCTGTCACTCATGCTCTGCAGGACTGGTATTGTCATTCATTCGTCTCGAAGCTGCCGATGGATGTGAGGGAACACTTAAAGGCTGCTGGTATTGTGCCAATAAGAAGAAGCGTGTCGCTTTGGACGGAAATGTTTTTTAGCACATAAGTTTTTTCTTCATTTGTATCAAAGGTAAACAGTTTGAAGATCATATAGTAGTGAGGTGAATGCTTCTAGCTTCATCGAGCTGTATACTAGCAATTGCAGTGAGGGCGGGGTTACAACGAAGAGTAATAAAAAAGGATGCGCAAGAGTGTATATCTCGATAACACGATCGAGTTTTTGCGAGGCAGGGTGTACCTTGGGGCGTACGATTACACACCAGAAGATAGTGATGAGTTGGTGTTCTTTACCGTGGAGGACGCAATCTTTTACAACAGCTTCCATTTAGATTTTGGCCCCATGAACATCGGGCATCTGTATCGGTTTGCCGTAATTTTCCATGAAATCTTGAATGATTCTGAAAACGCCAATAAGGCTGTTGTTTTCTATTCATCTGCATCCACGAGACAGCGTGCTAACGCCGCATGCATGCTTTGCTGCTACATGATCCTTGTCCAGGCGTGGACTCCCCACCAAGTTCTCCAGCCGTTGGCGCAAGTCGACCCTCCCTTCATGCCGTTTAGAGATGCCGGCTACTCCAATGCGGATTTTGAAATTACTATCCAAGATGTGGTCTATGGTGTTTGGAGGGCCAAGGAGAAAGGTTTGATTGATCTGCATTCCTTCAATTTGGAAAGTTACGAGAAATATGAACACGTGGAATTTGGCGACTTTAATGTACTGACGCCAGATTTCATCGCATTCGCGTCCCCACAAGAGGACCATCCAAAAAGCCACGTGGCCACCAAATCCTCGCATTTGAATCAGCCGTTTAGATCTGTTTTGAACTTTTTCGGTAGCAATGACGTTCAATTGGTGGTGAGATTGAACTCTCATTTATACAACAAAAAGCATTTTGAAGACGTCGGAATTCAACATTTGGACTTGATCTTCGAGGACGGTACCTGCCCAGATCTTTCCATCGTGAAGAACTTTGTCGGTGCCGCAGAAACGATAATCAAAAGAGGTGGGAAAATTGCCGTGCATTGCAAAGCCGGGCTGGGCAGAACCGGTTGTTTGATCGGTGCTCATTTGATATACACGTACGGGTTTACCGCCAATGAATGTATTGGATTTTTGAGGTTCGTAAGACCGGGCATGGTGGTTGGACCTCAACAGCATTGGCTATATTTACACCAGAACGATTTTAGGGAATGGAAGTACACAACTAGAATTTCCCTGAAGCCTAGCGAGGCCATTGGCGGATTGTATCCCTTGATAAGTCTGGAAGAATACCGTTCACAAAAAAAGAAGCTCAAGGATGACAAAAGGGTCGCTCAGAATAATAATATTGAAGGCGATCTAAGAGATTTAACTATGACGCCGCCATCCAACAGTCACGGAGCGATCAGTACCAGGAGTTCTAGCCAGCCTTCTGCGACTAACAATGGCACCAGCTCGTTCAAAAATTCAGCCGTCCCACAAACTTCACCTGGTCAGCCGAGGAAGGGCCAAAACGGTGCTAACACCGTAGAAGATATCAACAATGGCAGTAATCCAACCTCTCTCGTGAACAGGAAAGTAGTGATAGAAAGCAACAACTCAGACGACGAATCGATGCAGGATACCAATAGCATAAGTAATCATTATTCTAAGATATCACGCAAAAGAAATGATATCCCGTCTGCCTCATCATCCCGAATGGAAGATAACGAAACCAGCACAGCGAACAACATCAACAGCGCCGCGGATGATACCATACTAAGACAACTACTACCCAAGGGCAGAAGAGTAACGTCAGGAAGAAGGACTACGAGCGCCGCAGGTGGTATAAGGAAAATAAGTGGTTCCATCAAAAAGTAATCTATTTTATATGATATAATATAATAAAAAACTAACTAATAATAACTGGAAATGGAAAATATTCAATGTCCACCTCTCCCGCTGTCTTCCTGAGGAAAAGTCATATGTAGACGGGCAATAGTAACTTGCCCGATTTATGCACAATGCCATTATATTTGCTAGCTAGTTTCCCGCCGCTGTCAGTGGGCTGCGACCATGCTATCTGGCATCTAGGGATAACTTCGCCATAGATTATATTTTCTCTTGCAATATCGATCAACTTGGTCGCAATCCCCAGGTTCCTTGCCGTCCTACACACCCAGATCCTTGATATTCCAATCTTGAAATCCGGGTATACGTTCTGCACTAATCTCCTGGAGTCGTAGACCATCCAACGCCCACGATTCGATACGCTACCATCGCATCCGTATAGGTTTTCTATGATTATCACACCAACGGCTCTGTTATTCCTTATATACGCAAACGCCCTGCCTCTCTCTTCGGTTGTGCTGTTCCATATGTCATTCTCATCGTGTGGGGCATTCAGCTCATTGTTCACCAGCGTCATAATCTCCATCATGGCGCGGCCTTCACCGTTGGGCTTATCTGGCCTCACCAACACAATATTTTCCTCCTGATGCGCAACAGATGGACTACTTTTCAAAGGCGATGAGTTCAATGGGGTTATCGTCCCCGTAGACCTCGATAAATGCACAGTGCCTGAGTGCCTCTCTTTCGTGTACACTATAGAGCCCCAATTCGGTGACCATTTACGCCCATGCAGTTGCAGAGCGTGATACTTCTCATGAATGGCGCGATCTTCTATGGATGTACAGGAATACGACATTTCACATTTATCACATTTCACCAGTTTCCTCGATTTTGAGCCACCATTAACCTGTAGCTTAGACTGAATCAGGTTCGTTTTATTGCCCGTTGTTCTCAGCGACTTCCCTGCCCTCATTTTATGCAACGATTCTAGATTATGATTGACGGTATATTTCACCTGAAGGCTGTTGGAGATGGCGTGTTTTACATAATATGATCAATGTCATTACGCGAGAGGCCTTTTTTCCATTACGCGTTAAAGCCAAACTTCAGTACGATAAGAAGAACTACGCCAAACTTGACAAGAGCTTCCAACATGCTGTTGACGGATGCGGTATTTTATTTCTTCTTCATCGATTCCTGTGAAGTGGCCTGAAGATGTTTCTTGCCCAAGGTTGTTATTCGGGGGGGTTTGGAGCACGTTCACTACAAGTAGTTTGAGGTAAATAGGTTTGCTGCGTGACAGCGATGGTATTTAGTGCAGCAACTTACCGGATGCGACAGGGGCTGTACCAGAAAAAAGTCTCTCCACAAAGGAACCGGTGTCTCGAGGGCAAGCGCCGACATTAGGCAGCTCACATGGCAAAACAAGAACTACTCCTGGTTCTTCCGAAAGTACACGTGTCCCTCCCCAACTATATATTTTGGCTGCGTATTGACCTACATACTAAGATGGCACGCTATATGGAGCTAAAGAGTCATCTTATGGATCACACACAATAGGTATCTACTGCTGTATATATACTAGGCGATCTTTAAGCGGAAGGGAGAGATTCTTACGACAAGGTCCGAATATATGATGTCTTACGCAACAGCAATCATCACAATCCTACTAGCTGTGATAGTGAATGCGCTCCAGGCCAACTCGTACAGTGCAGCTTTACCATCATTAAAGTACAGGAGCATTAGGGGGAACGCTACCGTCTGTCAACTGATGCGGAACGCTTCCCCTCGAGAATTTTCAGCAGAGCACCCTCCTGTTCACAGCGCAATTGCAGTGTTTTCTATTCCCTGGGACGGGCCTGCCGGAATGGCGAGAAATTATGACCTTTCCAGCTGGGAGCAGGAGGAAGCACTAGATTTGCTCAGATTTTACACGGAGAGCTACTATGGCTCCAGGAGAAACGACGTATGCCGCAATGTTGACTTTAAGCGCCGCCTGTTGAGCAATTCACTAAACCGGACGAATAGCAACAATTTGCTAACAGGGTTCTCATCAGGCGGGCGGAAAGACGAAAAGTATGTTTGCCCAAATCAAGACCACGAAGTACCCGTGGAAAAGCCTCCATCTAATACTCCAAAGTCTTGCCGTGGTTATTTCTCCCTTACTATTTTCGGCGTAAACCTGCATGTGTCCTTCAATTGCGATTCTAGTTCAAAGAATCGCTGCAATAAACGGAACTGTTATGAGGGAAAGATCCAAAACTGAACCGATTCCATAATTTCAGCATTTTTTTTGTTCATTTTAAGTCCCTCCGTTTTCCTGGAAACTACATACTGACTAGATATATACTTAAAAACTTACAAAATTCTAGAAAATTCAACAAAATAGACTCCAACCTGGTTGAAGCGTTAGGCCACATTTGATGTATATTACTGAATTCTATCATCTGGAAGAGACAACTCTTACGAACTGTTGAGCTGCAGTACTTGGTAACGTTTTTGGGATTCCATTCTTGATAAAGAAATCCCTGAAAGTGGGAATCAGCAATTCTGCACGATGTCTTGAGTTTTTTTTTGCCTTTGTTTTGTATATTGTCATCCATCGGTCCTACTACATTATCAATCCTTGCACTTCAGCTAGTCGGATCTTGCACTGGGTCCCATAATTTGCTTCATCTCCCAGGCATTGCTGTTTATCATTGTATACGCAGGTGATTATAGTAACCGTCTGAAGGCTTCAGACGGTATATTAAACTGTACTTCGTATGTGGGACATTTGCATCGTATTTACTGAAGATTGAAAAGATGCTAAACGAGCCGTTCGGACAGTAGGCGCAGACGAGGCTAAAGGCCCTGCTGGTAATTCATGCTACAGACTAGCCAATGCCTATCCACAAAAAACATCGATATGTTCTGCTAATGATGAATGAATAACTGATCCTGTGGTGCCCTATATTCGGTAGAGGTTGGATCCGGTGTAGGCTTTTACAGGCTTCAATTTCCATGTTGTATTACGGGCTCGAGTAATACCGGATGTCTTGACAATCCTAAATTCGTTTAGGAGAGTAACTTGTTGTCAGACTTATTATTAACGTGATTCACAGAATGTTACTTATCCTATATAATCTATATAAGATCTGAATCTAACTAAAGGGTGGAAGCGCGGAATCTCGGATCTAAACTAATTGTTCAGGTATTTATATGTTGATAATTAGTAGTATTAATTAAGAATAAAAGCAGAAATCTTTCTTATACTTATATAAGAGAGGTATATAAAACACACGCCGATTGGACATATTAAGTATGTTCAACATAACAATAACCTAGGGAATTTACTATAAGTTCAATGTAACGACTCATATCATTTATATATAAATTCCAAGTTGATGTTCAATTAATGGATCTTTGACTCCAAGTGCACCCATCAATAAAACGTCATTTCAACATTCTTCATCCTGAAACAAGGACTAGTTATGTGAATAATGATGAACCTACTTGTTCCAACATTATACGTTTGGTTGGTTTGGTTCATCTTAGGCAAGTAGGCTGCCTAGTATACTCAATCTTGTCTGTTTTGGAACTATTGTTTCGTACGTGTTTCATACATGTTTTATGTCTAGGTTGATAAATCTAGTAATGCTGAGGTATCTCATTTTGAGATACAACATTCCACAATAAACACATGGGCGTGTGGCGTAGTCGGTAGCGCGCTCCCTTAGCATGGGAGAGGTCTCCGGTTCGATTCCGGACTCGTCCACAGCAATATTTTTTTTCTATCATATTCAAATGGTAATAGTACATATGTACATGTTTCTTCCATTGATTGTAGGCTTTATTCCTTTCTAAACAGAGTTTTAGCGTTCTTGCAAACGGCCGTAGCCACTCTCATACGTAGAACTGACAAAAATCCTCGAGGTCATGCACTCACATCATTCACACTCTGGTGACTACTGTGCCCATGGTGTAGACCCTTTGAACTCCATGATTGATCGAGTCATCAATCTAAACTTCCAGACGTACTGCCTGACAGAGCACATACCAAGAGTTGAGTCCAAGTTCATATACCCCGAAGAATTGGCATTGGGCAAGACTTCTGACGATATTATAACAAGTCTAGAAACATCGTTCAAGAATTTTATGAGTCATGCGCAAAAGATCAAAGCTCGTTATGCTGGCAAGCCAGACGTACGGACCAAGTTCATTATAGGGACTGAGATCGAAAGCTGCGACATGGTCCACATCGAATATGCCAAGAGAGTCATGAGGGAGAATAGCGATATTCTGAAGTTTTGTGTGGGCTCAGTTCACCACGTCAACGGGATCCCCATCGATTTCGACCAGGAGCAATGGTACAATTCATTACATTCATTCAATGATAACCTGAAGGACTTTTTGCTGTCCTACTTCCAATCGCAGTACGAAATGCTCACCAATATTGAGCCATTGGTTGTAGGTCACTTCGACCTTTTCAAGCTTTTCCTGCCCAATGACATGCTGGTAAACCAGAAATCCGGCCAATGCAACGAGGAAACCGGGGTTCCCGTAGCTTCACTGGACGTCATCAATGAATGGCCTGAAGTGTACCATTCAGTGGTAAGAAATTTACAGTTCATAGACTCCTATGGCGGTGCCATTGAAATCAATACATCCGCACTAAGAAAGGGCCTCAAGGAGCCGTACCCTAGCAAAACCTTATGCGATCTTGTCAAGAAGCACTGCGGATCCAGATTTGTTTTGAGTGATGACGCACATGGTGTGGCGCAGGTGGGTGTGTGTTACGACAAGGTAAAGAAGTACATAGTAGACGTTCTACAGCTTGAACACATCTGCTATCTTGAAGAGTGCCAACCACCGCAGAATGGGATATCCCTAAAGAAACTACCGATTACGCGCTTCGTTAATGATCCCTTCTGGACCAATATTTAGGTTTTGACTTTCTTGAACGAAGATGTACGTAAAACCCTTCATAGAAAAATCATATACAGCTCTGTAGATTAGGCAACCCCTCGAAGGAAAATGCCACACTGAATTGCCCTGAGTGCTGCATTATACCGGGTGTTCAAATTGACCCTCTTTGGTGTTCGTTTAATAGCAGCACCCTGTTTGCTCGCCGACTCGGCCGCATAATGGGAAGTTCAACATGAAAGAGTATAAACTATCGAGGAAATATAGAACGGCTTTGGATCACAAGTGGCAAAAAAACCAAAAGCAAGAAGTGTATCACACGCAATGGGTATCAACAATCCTATTCCTAGAAATTTGAAGAGCGAGACAAAGTATGTTCTACACGGGGTTTTGCCACGAGACTCAAAGGGAAGTTCTCCCTTTATTCGTTCATTATTTACTAACTTCTGATAAACAATAAATAAAGAAAAGCTGCGAAGATATTGGCTAGTTTTGTCAAACCAAACCAAGTTTTTGGTGCGGATCAGATCATTCCCCCAGATGTTTTGAAAAGAGCTAAAGGGTTGGCTATCATAACAATCTTGAAGGCAGGTTTCCTGTTTTCTGGTAGAGCTGGTTCTGGTGTGATAGTCGCAAGGTTAAAGGACGGCACATGGTCGGCTCCGTCCGCCATTGCCATGGCTGGTGCTGGTGCAGGTGGAATGGTCGGTATAGAATTGACTGATTTCGTTTTCATTTTGAACACTCAGGACGCTGTGAAATCGTTCTCTGAATTTGGAACCATCACTCTGGGTGGTAACATCTCTGTGTCTGCTGGACCTCTTGGTAGAAGCGCGGAAGCAGCTGCATCAGCCTCTGCTGGTGGTGTTGCAGCTGTTTTTGCTTATTCCAAAAGTAAGGGTTTATTTGCAGGTGTTTCCGTAGAAGGTTCTGCCATTATAGAGAGAAGGGAGGCCAACAGAAAGTTCTATGGTGACAACTGCACTGCAAAAATGATTTTGTCTGGTAGGATAAGAGCACCTCCAGCAGTGGATCCATTGTTCCGTGTTTTAGAATCGCGGGCCTTCAATTATAGAACCTCCAATAGTGGCCGAGGCAGTTTCGATGACGACGAAGACGATTATAATGAAGACGATTATTACAATGACATTCCAAGTTCATTCAGCTCAACAGATGCTTCCTCTACTAGACCCAACACAAGGTCCACAAGAAGAAGAGCTGAAAGTGGTTCTCGGTACACATTCGATGATGACGACGACGATGATGATCATGGCAACGGGTTTCCAAGGAATTCAAGACTGGCACCTACTACCAGTGGCGGAAGTGGTGGTAAACTTGATGATCCCACTGGGGCTTCCAGTTACTATGCCAGCCATAGAAGATCTGACACCGCTCAGTCAAGGTCTCGTCCTCTAAGGAACTCACGCAGAGCCGATGATGATTACGATGATTACGACGATGATTATGAAACCGGGTATAGACGTGGCAGTGGGAGGGATAGGACAAAAGACCGTGAAGTCGACGACTTATCAAACAGATTCTCCAAGTCTAAGATTTCATCCACTTCCACGCCGCAAACAAGTCAGGGCAGATTCACTGCCCCTACATCCCCATCCACATCTTCTCCAAAGGCCGTGGCATTATATACCTTCGCAGGTGAAGAATCCGGAGACTTGCCATTTAGAAAGGGCGATGTTATCACGATTTTGAAGAAATCAGACTCCCAGAATGACTGGTGGACCGGCAGAGTTAGTGGTAGAGAAGGTATATTCCCAGCAAATTATGTTGAATTAGTTTAAGAAAAAAGGGGAGCGGAAGGCTTGAGAACACGATAGACGCCACCAGTTTTATACTTTATATTGTCCCTCCTTCCTTTCTCCAAAATTAACCAAACCTTCTCCTTTAATGTTTTTATACGATTTCCCTCTCTGCCTTTATTTAAGAATTAATTTCTCATGATTTTTCTCCATTTTAATAATTATCAATATTACTCAAAAAATAACAAAAAAATATATTAATGTAAATAAATAAATGAAAAATTTAGCGAAATAAAGAAAGATGCATTTCATCTTTTGAATCCTAAAGAGTTTGCGGCTTCTTCAATTTGTTTTTGCAATACACCTTCGTGGTAGGGACTACTATTTAAAAATGATAAAAATTTATCCAAGACCAAGACATCCCGATTCCAATAAGTGTCAAAAATATACTCAGCTATTCCATGTACATTTTCGTCTCTAGTAGCGCTTGGAAATCTCATGAAATCTATTCCTCTTCTTACTTGTTTTTCGAACGTTTCTAAAACTTTCTTATTGAAACTCCTGTTTTTAATTAGTGATCTTGTGCTACTATTCATTGATGATGAAATTCTCATACTTGAGGAGTTTGGATCGTTCGTATGTGAACAGCGGTAATATGGGGTAATCTGGGGGTGAGATGAGGTGTGTATACTGCGAGTTCCGTAATCTTCATAATTTTTCGATGTACCACTTTGTCTCTCCCATGATGTCATTACTATACTCCCTCCCACCAAACGGTTATTCAAAAAATTGAATATCCTCGTGGCATCTTCAAAGTTTCTGAATTTGATATGTCCAGAATAGGTGGCTGAACTTTCATTATATCCATCTATCTGGATTTTGAAAGGCCTGATATTCTCTTGATGACACAGATATTTAAGAAATTCCTTATTGCAAACGGCGCTTAAGTTTTCCAGGAAAAGTGTAGACATTTTTTGAGACTCTATAAACTTTGCCCTTTCTTCCTTGTCTTGTGCTCTGCTTACTAATAGCTTTTTACCTCTAAAGTAGAAATTATTGTACCGCTTAATTGCCTTTTCGGAGTCTTCATTACTCTTATATGTAACAAATGCCCAAAGATATTTCACTTTGGTGGCATTGGATAAATAAATTGACTTAATTGGGCCCACCTCACTGAAAAAATTCAAAACATCATCCCTTGTGGTTATTATTGGCAAGTTTTTAATGAAGATAGAATTTTGAGACGAGGACTGATTGTTCTTAGATGCACCATCATTCCGTTTTAGTTGTGTAGCATTCAAAGCTTGCTCCTTTTCAATAATTGTTTCCGCATCTAATCGTGATTTTTGTGTTTCAAAATTAGGAACACTTCTGACCTCTTTATCAAAATGTATTCCACATAGAATTTTCTTGCCGAAAAAACTAGTATTATTGTACATTTTTATCACATTTCTCGCAGTTTTTTCGTTTTCAAAATATACGAATCCTATGTCTTTCCTTGAATCTAATTTACATGATAAGATTTTACCATACCTTGAAAAAGTATCATAGAATACTCTTGTCGTCAATAATGGATTATTTAAGGGCAAATTAGAAAAAAATACATTGGTACCGAAATTTTTCCTAAATGTTGTATTCCTTAATGATGGCATAATCCTAATTTCCCTACCATTAACATCAGTGTAATTTAATTCTTCCATAGCTCTTTCAGCTTCTTCTTTATCTTCAAAATTCAAATACCCATGACCTAGTGATTTTTTTGTAACGGAGTCAAGGCATACCTTGGCAGAGACAAAAGAGGGGAATTTTCCAAAGATTCCCTTGAGAGTTTCTTCAGTAACTGTTTCATGAAGATCGCCAATGAATAATGGAATCAGTTTTTTACTCTCAAAAACTTTCAACTTCCCATTTTTTTGACTAGATTTGTTGTTGTTGATTCTCAAAAATTCAGGTGAATCGGAATGGCTCGAACTTGAAGATCTGGATGTTTTTTCGTGGTAGTCATCTGGCCTTATAGGAGTAACCACAGGGTTGAAAGATATCTTCTTTTCTTGTTCCTTTTTAACCGTTAGATCTTGGTTCTTCAGAATATTCAGGGGAACCATACTTAGTATGGAAGGTTTTTTGTTTGAGATAGAGTACATTTCTTCCTTTATAGTTCTATTTTTTTTTGTTGATGGTCTTCTGTTGTTATTATTTGTTCAATCGATTAGTCAATAATTTTTTTTGATTATTTTTGCGTTCATCTGATTTATATGAATAAAATTCATAAGAGAACAATGAATAATATGTCTTAACTGCTGGTGATCATAGATTTTGGAATTTTTGATTTTTGATTTCTGTGCCAGGGTTTTTTCTTCGGTGCGACACAAAAGCAATTATTGTGACATACATCACCCATAGATGCAGTAATGAAAAAGGACGTTGGAAGAAATTTACAGCCGGTATCTTGAACTCGTTTCTTTTTGAATGATAGGAACTTTTGTGATCTTCTTCATTATATTTTTTGTTGTTCTTTCTAATCGAAACAACATATAGCCCTATTTGTTTCTTTTGCTTCTTTTTTGATCTGCTTTGTACTGACTGGGGGGGATGTGTTTTTTCTTTTTTTCAATTTTTGCAGGTTAAAACAACTCTCATTCTATAACTAAATATAAACAAAACAAGAAAGAAGAACAACATAATGTAATTCAGTAACGAAATAAAATCCTAAATTTATGAGGCTGAATCCATTAACAAATCTTATTCGAAATGATTCTTTTCTTTTGGACGCTCAATGAAGCGCAAAAAAGCCATATACATGGCTTTTTTTACATGTGATTTATACGAATGTTTTATATCCTTATGCAAGAAATGAAGATGTATTGGCGACTATCGTTTATTACCCTTCGATAGAAATCCTCCCATGAACCCCGCTAATGAGGTAGCTCTTCGTCTTGTAGGTGATCTTTTGGCACTATTGCTAGATGGATTATTTGAGGGTTTTAGCGTCAATTCATCAAGTGTGTTAAGAGACACCCCGCTAGAACTACTTCTAGAGCCATTAATAATTGAGATAGGAGAGGCGGTGCTACTTATAAAACTAGACGATTGGAAACTAGTTGGTATGGAAGACGACAATGTTGCCGAAGAGGCCCTAGAATGCACTCTGCTAGGTTTCCTCGGTTGCACATTTTGTATTGCACAAGGATAGGTAGGAGGTAAATCCTCACCGATGATATCATATTTCATTGCCTTACCATACGATGGAACTTCGTTCATGTTTTGGGTTTCCGGATAACTCAAGCCCGAGGGTACTGGCAATACTTCGTGAACTGACACACTTGCGGCCGGTGACCTTGAAAGCAAAACGGGTGATACGTTATTGTGTATCCCCGAGGCTAGACTATTGCTGGGACCAAGAGCACTCTGTGGTGAACTTCTCTCCGTCCCATCTTCTTGTCCCGGGACGTTCAATAACGGAGAGAGCGATCTGGAAACGGCAGCAGATGAGGCAAATGCTGGTAGCCCCAAGTTTTCGCGCTGATTTCTGATTTTAGTCAATCTTATGCGTAGATCTTCTAAATCTTGTTGTTGATCTTCATTAGCCGATGCTTCACTTTCCAAGGGCGTACATGTTCCTGATGTTTCAGCTGGCGTGGGGTTGGAAGAACCGCTATAAAGACGATCATATACGTGCATTTCGTAATTTGGAGGAGTCATCAAGTCTGAAACAGTAGGAACCGTAGTACCATTGCGCATATCTGCTAGCAATCCCAACCCTGTTGCAGATGCGGATCTAGAAAACAAGTATTCCTCCCCATCTTCTTGTTGGAAACTTTCATCCTTTTGGTTAATGGCACCAGAAAGTGAATATAAATTGGATGATAATAGCGGTTTAATGGATAGCGCTACAAATGGTGAAATAAAAAGTTGAATTGGTAAGGATGCTCTTAATTCAGATTTATGGCCATCTGGGTTAATCAACATGATGAAGAATTTAAGCTTGTGGCGAACTTTGACGTTGGAGCGGACATCGCAATCTTGAACACAATTAGATAAGCTGTTCGGGATTTGTAGAATTGTGTTAACCTCCCATTTATCCTGAAATGAATGATCTGCATCAAAAAAAGGGTCATTTACATAACGCCCATCTACATTGAACTCTTCAGATGATTCGCTCAAAGGATTCTCTAAAGTTAATTCTGTCACTTGTCTATTTTCAGAGATCACCGGAGGATAAGGATCACAATATTGATAGTTTTCAAATAATACAACTTTGATTGGACCTAATTTTAAACCTTTTGAAAGAGGTATAACGGAAATATTGATAGGGGTGGCTGAACCAATGGCTATAGCCTTGCTGGGTACTGAAATAGAATAATCTACTTTATCAGGCCATGAATTATCTACACAAACGGTTTCTGATAACTCCACTGCAGCAGGTGAAATGGTTCTCAAAATTCTAATATTTTTCCTACAGATCAAATCGCTGTAATTTCTGCTACGTTCGATAACTGATTCCATGCTGTACGTCACAAAACAATTTGGTAAAGATTCTACACTCTCCGGCAATGATCCAGGCAAAATAGCACTAAAAGGAAAATCATAGTTTCCCTTATTCAGAGTATGTGAGGCCGGCGTGGAGGTTCCCTTTAGAGACTTCAAGGAGCTTGTGGACTGAACTCTTTGATGGGTGTCCAAGAGATTACTTGATGAACTGCCTCCTACGAGATCTGCTTGCCCTCTTACACCATTGAGATATTCTTTAAGGTTAACATTATCCCATGCATGGTTATAGAAGACTTTATTGTACTTTCTGATCTTAGATCGTAATGAAGACGAGGACGAAGAGTTAGTATCCTGAGATTTTTCCAATGGGACGTCTATCTGTATCCTTCCAAAAAGCCTCAATGATACGCTTTTGATCTGCATGGGCTCTTTGATGGATAACACAATGCAACCAGATAAAAGCACGGAAGGAGCTTCATGTGGGGGACCCTTGAGTAGAATTACATCGTTATCAACATTTTTAAGTCTGATGTCGAAAAGCAGAGGCTTCTTAGCTGATTTACTGTTGCTGAAGCCCATGTTACGCTCCTTGTATTTTTATATCGTTAAGAGGGCTGTGTACCATGTAGCAACAATGGGCAATTGTTCTTCACCAAGACCAACTATATAAACGAAAATAACAAAAGGGTTTATACGCACTTTTAAAACACCCTGGTCTAGCAATTAGCCGTATAGAGAATATACCGCATCACAAATGATTTACCCGCGTGAAGTTAGTTGCTCCGAGGAGCCAGAATACCATCGGACCCAGGTTCGTAATTAAGAGAGCAAGGCCCAGGAAGGGAGGCTTTGTAACAGGCGTAATGTCACTCAAGTGCCCTTTTTCGAATGGCCTTTTTCGAACAAATCCTCGAGGAATAAAAACCATTTTTTTTCACTCTTTAAATCAAAAATTTCCCCTTTAGGCGACTTCTATTGTTTAGAATAAAAAACCGCAACAAGATAATGATGACGGGGATATTATGCAAGAGGATAGATTATACGCGAGTGTCTATATAAGCTATGGTATATATGCGTTTGATATGTAGGAAGGTGTGTGCGAGGCACCTCTGCGATCAATCCATTAATATGGAGTATTGTGATAATATTAAGCAGTCGCCGCCTCTTTCCGGGTCCATGACAAAGTTGTATAAGTATCCGTCCGAGGAGACTACTCTGATGGGGATCATCCTCATAATGGGGTCATGATAGGGCTCTGTACCTGCGGAACTGCCTGTTTCGAATAGTTCCGGATACTCGGACGTGTCTATATCTATAGGAGAGCCGATACTGGATATGGTCATCACATGAGAATTCGCTTCGACGGGAAGTTTCAAAGATGCAAAATGGCGCGATGATTCCAATAGCGAGGTGACTTTAATGGGAAAGATCTGTCCCAGTGTTCTGGCGGCTCTTCGGGATAGTTTCTGAGAGGAATAACGTATCATCCTACCCATCGTTTTTCTTGACGCATCCACGTACGGTTCTCTTGCGAGTCTTGTCGGGGTTTCTTCATCACTGAATGCGTCGATACTGTTGGTATCCATTGATGAATCATCGGCCGTGGCTTCTTCCATATTACTATCGTCGCTGTCCAGTTTGTTGTTGCTCACCGAGTGCCCTAATTTGAAGATATGTACGGTTTTGGAGGAGCCTGTAACCGCCAAGTATTGGCTGTCTTCACTGAATGATAAGGAGTAGATCCTCGTCGCGTAGGTCCCCCTCCTAAATTGATAGATCTTATCACCCGTTTCGATATCAAACACTCTGATAATAGTGCCCTTATCAGAAGCCGTGGCCATTAATGTCCCGTCAAAACTGACTGCCATCGCCGCAATTTCACCTTTGTGAGCTTCGATGACCATGGTGGGTTGTAATGTCTCCAAGTTGAACACAATCACATCGCCATTCTTTATTATGCTGCTGTTGCCGCCGTTACTGCTTGCTGGATCTGCATCATCCTTCTTAGAAAAGCTTGAATACTGATCCAAGTCGTTGATATCATTATGGCCGATGTCCTGCTGGTCTCTCTTGAAAGCGGTTTCCGTGTTACCACCAACGGATAGTGTGACATTGTTTGTAGTGACGTGAGCCTTGATTTCTGAGTTGATAACCTTTGGTGGCGATGGATACACGAGGTAGCTATTAGCCACTGAAGGTGAGGTGGCCATAAGGCCACGTGGGTTGGGGTTCGTTTCTATAGTATGCAATAATCTCATAGTGTTGATATCGTAAATATAAATCTGCTCTTGCAAAAGCACCACTAGTCGAGACTTATTCATCTTTACACTCAGGATAGACGTGGGAAAAGTCACCTCACAGATTATAGAATGTTTTTTAGTGTTTATTATGCGCAACCTCCTTGGTGAAAGTGCAGGTTGATCACCTATCCCGACCAAAGCCAACAACGACGTGGAGAAAAGCATCTCAACGATAGCATAGCCACCACTGTCCTCCGAATAAAATTTCCCGAAGGGCTCACAATTGAATATCTTGAAACCTTTTGATGTCCCAAGGGAGATGCACGTTCCGGTTTGATTGAAATTAATGAAATTGATAGTAGGTGATGAATCAGACATTGCCAGGCCAGAAGAAAAAATACACAAAGTCTATTGAAAACTATTATTAACTGGTTAATATGGGAGGTCCTGAACAAAGACAATAACCACTGCTGAGTTACTGATATAGCATGGAACAACGATGCCTTAAATCATTATTATTACCATTGAATTGGGAAAGCCCTTAATACAGAAAAGCGCGGGTAATAAAATGAAAAAATAAAAGCCAAATAACCTCAGCATGAGTAATATTGGCACTTGTGGTCACTTGATGTGATATTGTCGTATTACGAAACAGCTCGCTCGCTAAACATGGCCCAAGTGCTTTATAACTCAATTTTTATCTTAAAAGGCTCTTTTTTTGACTCTGCTTTGAGATACCTCACACTTTCTTGAATTCGACTATACGTATATTGTGCAAACATTACTTATGACCCTAGGAGGAACAATTTTTAGTTTCTTACATTTACATAACAAGTAATCGCAACGACTGTAGATGATTCTCAGAAAGATGTATTTAGCATTATCACATAATACTCGGATCTGTGTACCGGAGGAAATACATCAAAGTATAGTAATGCATGTTATTCTCACATCTCTTTTCTATCCACTGCCGAACTCACAGGTACCCTTCTGCTACTTGCTATGCAAAAACAAAGTACCTGCGTTACCGTATAAACGTGTCAAATGGCATGAAACAAACATTATCTGCCAATTGATGCTTGAAGGAGCAAGTAGAATATGTTGTGGTTCTCCTTGGTTAAATAAGATGTTTATCTATGTTAGCATGACTCGACCGCTACAGGATTATTTAGCGTAGTTCACTGTAACTGTTAGAAAAAGAATGAACAGTTACCCATCAATTACTAGTATAACACACCAATGGAATTATTCATGTTACCATGTTTGAAAGATGACGGCAATAATGGAACCAGTGAAATAAGATTCAAACTGTCATCAGATTAGTGGAAGCCGAAGGGCAAAGACCGGTAATGTAACAGACAACATTCATTTTAAATACGAATGGAATAGTCGTCCCCGTTATAGAAGCTACTACTGACTTAACGCCTTACGAGAATGGTACTTGTTTAGTCACACGTGAGCACCTACCTGCTTGGTCAACAAATGTCGGAGTATTACCACTGCCCAATACAGTAATGGACTCAGCTCTATGATTAGCAACAGTGAAAAACCTCAGAGACGTGTGAATATACATGAATACAAATGGTATGCTCAGCGAGCTAGTTCAGGTCCGTAGGAGCATCGCGACACTGCTGGAGGTGTCTGGCAAGCAGCCTACGATACATTCAAGATGACTAATATGGGTAAGTGCGCAGTTGTCGCTGGTAATATATCTGCGTACCATTTTAAATCCTTTTCTGATAAACCTAACTGCGGTTCGACCATACACGAGAAGACGGCTGCTGGTGCTTTATAGAAAGCAATTAAGCGGTTCGGAGACGACTGTCTATACATTACATATTTGTTCCGCGTCAACAATGGTGAATCCTGGCAGGATGACATCATGATCGAACCTAGCGTTTCTAAATTCGATGACAGTTTGAACTTCATTTCACTGATTTCATTATTAGCGTCACCTTTCAAGCACCGCATGATAATCCTCTAGCTACATGAATGAATGTATCATTCTGCTGCACTCGTAATTGATGGATAGTTGATTATTGTTTTGACAATTAGTATCATGTTAAAGTATGTCCATCATCACCTACTCCAATTTATATGAGTAAGTGTATATTCGTAGCCTCTTATTCCAACATAAACCACTTGTTGCAGCAAGTAAGTATGTAGGGTTGCTAAAATATTCCGGTATGGCTGGATTCATTATTAGGAATTGCCAGTAGATTCCGTCCCAGTGGCCGAGTGGTTAAGGCGATGCCCTGCTATTTCCTCAGAAAAGCAATTAGGCATTGGGTTTTACCTGCGCAGGTTCGAATCCTGTCTGTGACGAATTTCCTTTTTATTTTTTTCTCAGCCTCAAAGAATAACTTAAAAAGTTATAAATACTGAAATGCATAATAGTATATGAATGAACTCATAAAATGAACTTGTATATATGTATATATCAATTCCCTTCCCTGTACCATGGATCAGGAACCATCAAAATATATCTTTCCATTGCCTCCCTAAAACGTTTCTTATATTGTCGAGGGGTAACGACAGTGGGTTGCTTGATCACACTGGCTCCCCCTACTAGACCTTTCTCTTTGACCCAACTTTCTAATTTTTTATCCCATGTGAACGTCCGAATGAAATCAATGATCCCCACGGTCAAAGTATATCCTTCGTTGTCTATGCCGATGACTAAAGAGTAATCCATGACATTCATTTTGGCCAAAAACAAAGTGTCATTCCAAACAGAAGCTCTTAGAAGCTTTTTATCGTATTCACGAACATGAATAGGTGATTCATATATATACTCCACCATATTTTCATCCAACAAGACTTCATTTGCCTTACCAGTTTGCTCAACATGTCTATTTCTCATAGAACCCTTCAGATCAAATATTCTCGTTGTTTTTTTCTCGTAAAACAAATTCTCCATTATGATGACGTCCATCTTATAGCTTTTGGAGTTTGATATGGAGCTTTTAACTTGAATTTGATAAAACCCAAATACTTTGGCCAAAGTTGTCGGCAAATCATGAAACATTGCTTGTGCCATGTATTCAAAGTAACTTGGAGCAAATTTTATAAACGCCTCCAATTCTGCATGCGACAGTTCCTTTATGATAAATCTATCATCTAGTGTTTTCAAAAACCCGCTCCCACTTTTACCACCATTAGAATCCCATTTAACACATCTTGACAGACTTTGAATGAAGTTATCTTGGCAGTCACAAATTCTTCTGAAAACATCAAAATGTTCCGTGAAGAAGATCTTACAGGACATGACCGTTAAACCCTCTTCAAACTGATACCTCAAATGAGTGGCCGTCTTTTTCGTCATAGTCCTCTCCAAATCTTGGAGATTACCTAAATTGGGTTGAGAATGCGCTTGCGATTCTTGTGGCATCCTCTCATGCGTACCATCAATAGAAGAAGTGTTTATCAAACCATCTTTGGTAGTCAGTACTGATGAAATATCAGACTCTCTTCCCATATTATGAGAGGTAGTAGAAACTGAAGGGGAAACAGTAACAGAAGGATCCAGATTTTGAGTGATTCCTCCGCTGTTTTCTGCCACTTTGGATGAGATAAGTTCTGTTGTTTGTTGTGGCTGTTGTTGTTGTTGTTGTTGTTGTCGCTGAGCATTCAGATTCATCATTTTATTTCTATAATCGGAGGTGCTCAGGCAAAATGCGATTAGTGAACTTGGTTCATCCTCCCGAATTATAACGTCGCTATCAGTGAAAACATGTTCTGAAGGACAAGTTGGATAAACAAGAGGTTTCCATAAATATGCAGATCGATCTGCCCAAAAATTGCTCAAGGTTTTCATTAATAATGATTTTTCCGGTTGTGGTGTGGTTTCTACCTTATTGACAGTTGTTGCTGTTATTATAGGTGGAAGGGGTTCCGTCTTTTGATTTTCTGACGCTTCCCTCATCATAGATTTTGGAGTATCTGAAGCATCTCTAACGATTGGCTTGGGAGTCACCTGAGTAGTAGCGTTGGCCTTTACAGAAGGGTTCAAAATGTTTTCTCCCCACTGGCTAATGGAGTTTTCCAATTCGGTTTCCAAGTTTTGATCCAAATTAGGAGGATTAGAGTTACCGTTCCGGACGTGTTCTCCCGTGTGAACTTCTAAAGCTTTCACAACTGAAAGATTATCGACTGAGCTTCTAGAATGAAGCGGTTCATCAACCGCATCTTTAACATTCTTATAGATTTCTACGATTGGGGTCGACGTTTGTAACCTTATGGCTTGGTATTTATTCTTATTGAGTTGTAATCTTTCCCTTTCACGTTCTAGCTCAAATTCCTTGGACAATGCATCAAAATGCATTTGATCGAAAAAGGTGGCTAGCTTACCCACCTTAGTGCTCTTATTATACTCGTTAGCAAGCAACGCCAATCCACATAAACTGCTGTCGCTACTCATTTTTCTCATGTTGGGCCTGGTGCTTTTGTCATGAGTGATAGATATGCCTGTTCCACTTCGACTCATTGAAGGTCGATCTTCAGCTTGAGGATTCAAAGACGAAGCAATGGAAGATGCAGAAGGTATAACTGTCAGATGACTGGTATCACTTGTTGGAACAGTTCGGATATCATCTTTAGACGTGTTCAATGCCACATCATTCTGTGGTTCGATCTTCGTTTTTGTGATTTCATTCGTGATCTTATAATCGGTTTTTGGTTTTTTGATATCTTTCAATCCTTCGGAAGGCGGTTCGTTTCTTTCCAGCTTTTTGCCTTTCATATTTTCATCATATAGAGGTTTTTTTTCTTCACTTTCCTTCCTTGAAGAATCATAAAATAATTTTTTCAGTTGCTTTGCTGTGATACGACTAATATCGGTTTCAGAAGGCAAATAATTTTTAGCAAATATTGCAAAGGTAGAGTTCCAGTTAACAGCTTTATCGTATAGGGATTTCGTAACCAAATTCAAGAGCAAATGCTGATCACAAGGGCTGTCACCGTAAAAAGTATCCAAGTCTTGCAGCATAATTTTTTGCTCTTCTGTGGCATTCTCCTTCAATTCGATAATTTTAGCTTGTCCACTTAGGACTTTATCTTTGCTCATGCTGTCCAATTTGATACGTTCCAACCGGTTTAAGACACTCACATAAAAATTGTTGATCTTTTCCAGAATCTTGTAATACAATTCCACTTTCAATTTAATGTCAATATGGGGTTTCCATTTTATTTTACGTGGCGGTGTTATCAACTCATGAACCTCTAAATCCGAGTATTCCAAGCGAACAACCAAGTCGTTGTAGCCAAAATATTTGACATGATCTTTGGTGAAATCATGCGGGCATTTCCCAATTCCTGTCACGCTGTCTTTATAACTCCAGAACATGACCTCTAAATATTTCCCAAACGAGTAATTCCAGGTTTTTTCACTAATTTGTAATATAGGAGTAGATGTTCCGCATTTTTTACAGTAACTCCAAGTGAGGATAATATCCTTTAACTTGGGTAATCTCGTTTGAAATTTTTCAATCAAAACGTCCACTTTTCCTGACCCATGAACGTAACTTCTATAGTGATCCAAATATAAACCGTTACAACCTTGCTGGCAGGGATACCGCGCAGTGCCCACAACATTTTCGATAAACTGACCAATGGAAATATCACTATCCCAAAAATAATCGATAGTAACTACTTGAGGGCCGACGCAAGGTGTGGCCGTCTTTGTTGAAACCATTGAATAGAGGACAGTTATCGATTGGTGTGATCCCGTACCGAGCAAATTCTGTGACGATGAATATGAAACTTCCCATTGGCGGCTTCTTTTTTGGAACTCAAGCTCCAGATTTTCAATTTCCATTTCATGCAGAAATTTCACTAAATTTCCTAAATGCTTTTTCGTGATGGTGGATTCCAAACCTTGAAGCATATTTAGTTGAATTTGCGGATCCAAGTCAGATTCACTTTCATATTGGCTGATCCTTTCTGTGAGTTTTTTTTCTAATCCTCTGGCCTTTGCCAACAGGAAGGGGATGGGAAAATCTACCGTTGGCGACACAGTCAAAATTCTATTATTGAATTTGATCAAGAAATCTGCAAAATAACCTTTAAAAACTTGCAATTTTTTGAATTCTGTTCTCTTCAAATAAACATCTGTGGAAAGTTGAATAAAATTATCGTTGAAAAATGAACTCTCCAATTTCAGTGAAAAAATTGCATACACCATAAATTCAGAGACCTGTTTGATTTTTCTCAAGTTTTCGAGGTTATCGCCTCTTAATAAGATTGTGCCACCCAATTCTGGATTGCAACCATGAAGGAATGTGTATGTCTTGCTGACGTTCCCGTAAATGTAACTTTTGACTTCAAAAGTTTCACACTCGCCCATCTTGATATTGGTAGCCAATTTATCCACAGAAATGGCAATATCTGCTTCCGTTAGCTTGGCAATTCTCTCAATGACTTGTGGTTTCATATTGAATTGCACGACGATTCCGGAATCATTTAGCAATTCTAAGGCATACCCACTAACATTGGCACCAACGTAAATGATATCAGGATGCAGTGATTTCAGTCTGGAAACAAGTTTATCTAAATATTCACGTTCTTGCCTGAAAACAGATTCTATACTGAGGAAATGATTGTTGTTCTTTTGGTACTCTAGTGGAAACATGATTAATAGAATTCTTGGATTTTTCAAACGACGTGGCATGGTTTTCGATGGCAATGCCTTGGAAAAGACAACCCCATCGATATATCCCGAGCTCTGGGGGGATCCGCCGCTGATTCTTTTTATTTTCACGTAAGTTTGCCTAAAGTCTAAAGTATTCAAATCCCTCGCGTTCAGGATGGTCCTTAGGACTTTACGCAAAGCGCCATCCAGTAGAGTTATCCATTCTTGAGGGTTGATGATCTCTTGGTCATTCAACAGTTGTTTCAGTAGGGCATGCATGTGTAAAAGAGACACCTCATTCAACTCTCTTTTTTTCTCCTTTTTCAACTTGAACCCTGATATACTAGCGATTCTTTTCCAAGGATCCGCGTTGACGTTGCTGCTGCTGTTGCTGCTGCTGTTGATGTTGTTGTTGCTACTACCGCCGTAACTATATTTCCTATCAGCAAGTCTGCCGGCGGCCGATGATGAGGCCTTGTCTTGCAAGGGTGAAGAGCCGTCATATAAATTATCGTCGCTCACTACAGATAACAAATTGGGCGTGCTGTTGGTCAAAAAATTCAAGTCTCTATAAAGGGAACTTTTGGAGTTGTTGGGGAAATGTTTGCTTTTACTTTTCCTTCTGAATCTCATCCGCTGTAGCGAAGCTTGCGCTCTTTGGAAAGACTTTGTGGAGTTTCTCATTGACCTGATAGGGTTATCAGTTCTATGGTCATCATTCAATACAGAATAAATCGACATGGAGCCTTCATCTTCCGAAGAGTCTTCAGCGCTCAAGGGGTACTCCAGATAAGTGGACGTGGATTTGGACTTTGTCAGTGGGTTTCTTTTCTTCCTATCCAGAGTGAAAGCGGCACCATTATCGTTTGTGGTAGAGCTATTTTTGTCGGGGATGGCACCACCGCTACTACCATTATTTGCGACGCTCTGTCGCGAGGAGTCCTTAGAACTGTAGTTGAATTTGAACTTGTAGTTTCTATGAGCATAGTTCCCGATGACACGGTTAGCAGGATCCAGCATGGGAGATGATTGGGTGGATGAGGCAGGCGTGGCAGAGCTGTTGCTGCTGTCCTTGTTGATGCTGCTGCTGCTTACATAGTGGAAAATGGACCTTCTTAAGGAATGCGCGGGGTTGTTGCCGTTGCCGTTGCCGCCATTGTTGTTGGCGGGAGAGGTGTTATTGACGTTGTTGATGGTAATGGTACTGTTGTTGGTGTTGTGGTGCGGTCTCAGAGTGGAATTCGAGTTGGCGTCGTAGTGGGACAGATTGTCCATATCTCTGATGGTGTACCTCGTGGACGCGGAATCGAGGTGATGATGGCGCCCGGGATTATCATCTTGGTGATTCAGAGACCTATTATTTTCCGAATCGAACGAGATCTCCAGCGATCCGCCTTGCTTCGTGGCTGGGATGGCCATCTTTGGTGGGGGTGGAGGTGTGGAAATGAACAATTTGGAATCTTCGCCTGAGGTCATTATACTCTGCACGTCGTCGTCGTTCAACAGATAGACCTCATTCTGCTGTTGAGGATTAGCCGCTGCAGCCACCGGGCCATGGAGGTCGGTGTTGTCATGGTTATCCTGTGAAACGAGATGCAAATGCGAATGCGAATGCGAATGAGAATATGAATTGGAGTTGGAAGAGCGGGAGCGAGACCGGGAGGCCGGTTCGTTCAGCTGCATCGTGGAGTCGTTCTCCTCATCACTGGAGTCCTCGTACGTGTCCGCATGCTCGTAGCAATTGTAGCACACTCTCATCTTGGCGTGGCACCCGAACCGGTCGCCGTCTATCAGGAGAGTGCAGTTGCTGCAGAAGATCTGGCCGCATATTCTGCAGTGGTGTTTCCTCCTGAAAGTGTTGAACGTCTTGCCGCAACTGAAACACTCCTTGGAGCTCTCGTCTTTCATCCAGTACTCTTTGGAAAGGACGCCGTTGTTGCTGATCTTGTCCTTCTTGCGGTTGTTATAGAACGCGAACAGGAAGCTCTTGGACAGGGACGCGGTCAACGAAGAAGAGGCGCTCTTTATCGACGAGGCGTCGTCGCCGAGGTCGTCGTGATCACTGTCCGGGGTGCGTGAATACGAGTTCTGCATGGACATTGGCCGATTGTTCCTAATGGGGATGGCAGTGACGGTGGATTTGGAGGCATAGATGCTGGACCTCTTGAAGTTGGAGTCGTTCTTGATGGGCAGTTGCAGCGAGTGCGAAGGCCTGTAGCGGTTCGGATACCTCCTGATGGTGTCGGCCGGTGTACCCTTCTTGTGGGGGCCCGTACTAGCGTCAGCGTTGGCATTAGCACTAGCATTAGCATTAGCATTGCCATTGGAGTGAGCGGCGGTTTCCGTCACGTGACCCGTGCTGCTGCTGGTGGTAGCGGCGGCTGGGGGGCTAATCTTCGGTATGGAGATGTCGCTCAATATCGGGTTTGTCACCAGGTCGGTCGTGGTAGAGGTGGTGGACGTGGATAGTATGTGTAAGGACGGTTTTTTTATGTAGTTGGGGCGGGGCAGAGCAGCATCGATGGTGTTTATGGACGAAGTGGCCGTGGAGGGCGCTGAGCGGACATGCGAGCACTCCGGGAGGGGTGCTGCCACATGCGACTCTTCGGACGGCATGCTTGTGTGGTGAGTGGTCTTGCATGTGAGTGAGGAAAAGCATATCGCCATCTGGAATGGATTTCTTGTTTGGCCCTTTATTTACTTTTCACCTAGTTTTCGCGTTCGTCAAGAAGTACATTGCGTTTGCGCAGCTTTCGAGGCCAAAAAAAAAAAAACTGGGAAGGGGAGAGGAAGAAAAGACAGAAGGCGGGCCTATTGTATGTACCATGCAAAGAAAGAACGAGGCAGGGTGTGGGAAAAAAAGGCGTAAGCGTTGCAATGAAATACGGATCGCGTTTACAGATAGTTTGCCTGGCGTGCGTAGCAGTGCTCTTTGGGGCGCACAGGGCACTTGGGTGGGAGCTATCACACGAGGAATACCACGCAGCGCATCTGAATGAGCTTATCAACCTAGAAGAGGGCCCTAAAAACTTGCTTTTGCCGTTCAATAGGACGCGCATTCCCGGGTCGGAGGGCTCGCGCGATGTCCAGCGGTTCATTATCGAGCACTTCAACACGACGCTGGCGGGTGAGTGGGCGGTGGAGACGCAACCGTTCGAGGAAAACGGGTACCGCTTCAACAACCTCGTCATGACGTTGCAGAACAACGCCTCCGAGTTTCTGGTGCTTGCCGCACACTACGACACCAAGATCGTCCCCACAGGGATGGTGGGCGCCATCGACAGCGCGGCCTCGTGTGCCGCGCTGCTGTATACAGCGCAGTTTCTAACACACATCGCGCGCCACGAGCGGGCAAACCAGTACAGCAAACTGGATGTAGACCCGGTAATAACAGGCTCTACATTGGGCGTCAAGATCGTGTTTTTTGACGGCGAAGAGGCAATCGAAGAGTGGGGGCCGGAGGACTCAATATACGGGGCACGGCGGCTAGCCGCCCAATGGCTCGCTGACGGCACGATGGCACGGGTCCGCCTGCTACTGCTCATGGACCTACTGGGAAGCGGTGAGGAGGAGCCGATGGTGCCCAGTTACTATGCAAACTCGCACCAGGACTACCAGTTGCTGAACCGGATCGAGGACGATTTGCTGTTCGCGCGCGACGATGGCTCCACGGCGCAGTCGCCACTAGCCGCCGAAGTCGCGCGCCAGCGCAAACTCCTTGACCCGACGGACTATCGGTTCGTCGGGCTCGGCTACTCTGTCGTTGGAGACGACCATACTCCGTTCCTGGCCGCAGGGGTGCCTGTGCTGCACGCAATCCCGCTGCCGTTCCCCAGCACATGGCACACCGTGCAGGACGACTTCCAGCACTTGGACGCCGCGGAGACCCGTCACTGGACGCTGCTGGTGTGCGAGTTTGTTGTGCAGTCTCTGCGTTTCCGTGCTCAGTGATGAACCCCTGTTTTTTCCCAGCTGACACCTCCCCCCTGATCTGGGGGAGGTGGGGTGGAGTGAGTGGCCCGGTTCATGTTCAGTGTGCACCGCTGTAAAAACCGTGCACACACACACATATATATATATATGTGTGTAGATATATGTATATATACAACCATGATTTGCCTGAGTGCGTTTTGCGCAAGCACGATCTATTGTCGGTAGCAATGAGAGCAACTACATAACACAGAGCAACTCATACACACGCACCACACACACACACACACACACACACACACACACACCATGCCGGACCATCACTTAAACGCGCCCGGGGTGAGCTCGTCCCCCAGTTTTGCAAAGTCGCAGGACTTCCTCAACATCGACGAACCGCCTTCCGCACAGGAAACGCCCAGCGTTTCCACGTTCAATCTCCCGGGCCCGAGCGCTCCCGCTCCCGCTCCCGCTCAAAATGTGGACAAGCCTGCCCCCATGATGAGACGGCGCTCCACCAACTACATGGACGCGCTGAATTCCCGAGAACAGGCCCGGGAGGGCGAAAGTAGCTCCGAAGAGCACGCCCCGGCTGCTGAGCATAGGGGCAGCGGACCCATGGATTTCCAAAATACCATCCACAGCATGCAGTACAGGGCCACTAACGATTCCGATCTGAGCCACGTAGGCGTGGACATGGGCGACTCCATCTCGCACCCGCCCGTCCGTTCCCGCACCAGTAACAAACCTGTCTTCAAGGACGCGTACCTTGACAGCAACAGTGGCGACAGTACGAGTGTTCCACGCGATTCTGCTCCGCAGCTGGGAACGCGGAGGAAGTCGTCTTTCAAGTACGAGGACTTCAAAAAGGACATCTATAACCAGCTTCACATGTTTGAAGACAAGTAAGGGCCCCCCATCCATACATATATACGTAACATCCATCCTCCTAGCTATTTTTTCTACCTTTCCTAGTACATACACACATATATATATATATATATGCATATATCACACCGAACGTTGTGTTGCGGTCAGAGCTCGGCGGCTATTTTTCCGTTGTGCTGCCGCCGCTTCCACCCTTTAACCGCAACTAGATCTTATATATTAGTGTTGAAACAAGAAGGTTCATCATTATTCACATAGCTAGTCTTTTGTTTCAGGATGAAGAATGTTGGAATGACGTTCTACTGGTGGGTGCACTCGGAGTCAAAGATCCTTTAGTTGAACATCGACTCGGAATTTATATATAGATGATATGAGTCGTTACATTGAACTTATAATGAATTTCCTAGTTTATTATTATATTGAACTTATTTAACATGTCCATTATTGCGTGTGTTTTTATGTACCCCTGTTATATAGTATAAGAAAGAGTACTGCTTTTATTCTTAATCAATACTACGTATCGTCAACAAAACGAATACCCGGCATGGCATTGTCTTCACGGGAACGGAAACGGAACCCCACACGGATACATAATATCTAGTTTATGGTTAAAGGGTGGAGGCGCGGAATCTCAGATCTAACCAATTTATACGGTGGAGGTAGTACATCTAAACGTTCTTGTGTGTTCAATAGTGTTGATAATTAGTGGTTTAGTAAGTTGTAGTAATTAAGCATTGTTGGAACAATAATCAACTATCCATCAATTACCAGTACGGCTGATTAATACATTCAATCACGAAGCTAGAAGATTATCATATACGGTGTTAAGAAGATGACAAAAATTATTAGACCAGTGAAATAAGATTCAGAACAGTCATCAAATTTAGTGGAAGCTGAAGTGCAGGGATTGATAATGCAGTAGGATCAATGAATAACGACGTATAAAATGAAGGAAGAAATAAGAATAAGATTATGTAAAATTGTGGATTCCTAAATCCATGAGGTGAACTTCTGGTATATTCTATATACATAATATTATTAACCTTACCAAAAATGGAATCCCAACAAACGTCACAAGATTTTAATGGTCAATACAACAAACTTCACAAGATTTTACTGGCCAATAATTAGTATCATGTTAAAGAATGTCCGTCATCACCTACTCCAATTTTATACGAATCAGTGTATAGTCGTGGTCACACATTCCAACAGTTCCGTCGCGTTCATTATGACCTACTGTCGTCATGTTGAGGTAACTCATCTTGAGAAGTAACTCCTTGTCATGGTTGGAACTGAATAGCTTACGTTAATAGTAAGATGAGACACTAGCAGCTACTTAAAGCGGTAATTGCTGGTTGCATCTGAAACAGACAACATATATAAATAGCAGTATTGTAGGAAACTACAATGCGGAACTAGATACATAGAAATAGATGAACAAGTTTAAGTTTAGATCTGAAGTTCCTGTAATACTTGGGTGAGTAAGTTCGCTAAGTGAAACTGCTTCAAGAAAGAAAGCGCAAGTGGTTTAGTGGTAAAATCCAACGTTGCCATCGTTGGGCCCCCGGTTCGATTCCGGGCTTGCGCATTTTATTTTTTGTATATATATTCCTTTTCCTATCCTTAGAATTCATCTATTTTTTGAAAAATTTTCGAACAGAAAAAATTCGCTTTTTGAAGTGCACTCACTACAAGCTCTTCTTGAGGGCATATATTGAGCCTCGCCACTGATCCAGAGCATAGAACACAACAACGCCCGTTTAGAATGCCAAGTATCGGTTCCCAAGTGAGGAAAGCTGCTTCTAGCATTGATCCTATTGTCACTGACTATGCGGTAGGCTATTTCAACCACTTATCCGGCATAACCTTCGATGCCGTTCAGAGCAAACAAGTAGATCTGCCCGCTGAAGTGAAATTCGTCTCCGATTTGCTGGTGGATGCAGGTGCCGCAAGGGACAAAGTTAACGAACTGGCCGAAAATATTCTGAAGCAATTGGGTACTCAACTAAAGGAAAATGAGGCCAAATTGGAACTGACCGGTGACACATCCAAGAGATTACTAGATATCAATGTCTTGAGGAGCCACAACAGCAAGTCCGACCTCAACGTCTCTTTGAACATGTTGGGTGTGAACGGTGACATCGAACATGCTGGTAGAAATATGGAAACAAGGGTCGATTTGAAAAAATTGGCCAAGGCTGAACAGAAGATCGCCAAGAAAGTCGCCAAGAGGAATAACAAATTCGTCCAATACGAGGCTTCTAAATTGATCGATGACCAAAAGGACGAGGATTACGACTCTTTCTTTTTGCAAATCAACCCGTTGGAGTTCGGCTCATCCGCTGGTAAATCCAAAGATATTTTCATCGACACGTTCGACTTGTATGTCGGTGACGGCCAAAGAATTCTTTCCAACGCTCAGTTGACCCTGAGTTTCGGTCGCAGATATGGTCTTGTGGGTCAAAATGGTATCGGTAAATCTACTTTATTGAGGGCCCTTTCCAGGAGGGAACTAAACGTCCCCAAACACGTTTCCATTCTGCATGTGGAACAAGAATTAAGAGGTGATGGTACAAAGGCATTACAAAGTGTCCTGGATGCAGATGTTTGGAGAAAGCAACTGTTGAGCGAAGAAGCCAAGATCAATGAAAGATTAAAGGATATGGATGCCTTGAGAAACGAATTTGAGGAAGACAGTTTGGAAGTTAAAAAATTGGACAACGAAAGAGAAGATTTAGACAACCATTTGGTACAAATTTCTGAAAAATTGGTCGATATGGAATCCGATAAAGCTGAAGCTAGAGCAGCATCAATCCTTTACGGGTTGGGGTTCAGTACCGAGGCACAACAACAACCTACCAATTCCTTCTCCGGTGGTTGGAGGATGAGATTGTCTCTGGCAAGAGCGTTGTTCTGTCAACCAGATCTGTTGCTATTAGATGAACCTTCCAATATGTTGGATGTCCCATCCATCGCTTATTTGGCAGAATATCTGAAGACATATCCAAATACCGTCTTGACAGTTTCTCACGATCGTGCATTTTTGAACGAAGTGGCTACAGATATCATATATCAGCACAACGAAAGATTGGACTACTACAGAGGCCAAGATTTTGATTCCTTTTACACCACAAAGGAGGAACGTAGAAAGAATGCTCAACGTGAATACGATAACCAAATGGTTTACAGAAAGCATTTACAAGAGTTTATTGACAAGTATAGATACAACGCTGCCAAATCGCAAGAGGCTCAATCAAGAATCAAGAAATTGGAAAAGTTGCCAGTCTTGGAACCACCGGAACAAGACAAAACCGTTGATTTCAAATTTCCTGATTGTGATAAGTTATCTCCACCAATTATTCAACTGCAAGATGTCTTCTTTGGCTATGACGAAAAAAATCTATTATTAGAGGACGTGAACTTGGATGTTCAAATGGATTCCAGAATCGCCCTTGTGGGTGCCAATGGTTGTGGTAAGACTACATTGCTAAAGATTATGATGGAGCAATTAAGACCGCTCAAGGGTTTCGTATCGAGAAACCCAAGATTGCGTATCGGTTACTTTACCCAGCACCATGTGGATTCTATGGACTTGACCACTTCTGCAGTGGACTGGATGTCCAGATCTTTCCCAGGTAAGACTGACGAAGAGTATAGACGTCATTTAGGTTCATTTGGGATAACGGGTACTTTGGGTCTACAAAAAATGCAACTATTGTCAGGTGGTCAAAAGTCTCGTGTGGCATTCGCCGCTTTGTGTCTAAATAACCCACATATTTTGGTCCTAGATGAACCTTCTAATCATTTGGATACCACTGGTCTAGACGCCTTGGTGGACGCTTTGAAGAACTTCAACGGTGGTGTTTTGATGGTTTCTCATGATATCTCTGTTATCGACTCTGTTTGCAAGGAGATTTGGGTCTCAGAACAAGGTACTGTCAAGAGGTTCGAAGGTACCATTTACGACTATAGAGATTACATCTTGCAATCTGCTGATGCTGCTGGTGTCGTTAAAAAACACTAGTCAATTAAAGGGCAACCTCGAAGACCTTTCTATAGAACATTATTTAACGTATGCATTCACAATCTTAGGCTTTTCTTTTTTTTTTATTTCTTATTTGCTACAATGGCCTTCGAATTGAACTACATTCTGTAGAAACATTATGCATTATTTCTTTTCACTAGTATTCGTGTCACCTTCAACGTAAAAAAACGAAATGGTGACATAAAACGTAAATATATATGAAGGGTGAAATGGTTTTCCAATTTTGCCACTTTGAGCAATTGACGTGATTGAAACACGATTCAACTCTTATATAAAACACATAAAACAAGGAAATTTGCCCGACTGACTTTTGCGTGAAAAGATGAGTGGCGAAATGATTGAATTTAGTATTAGACATTCCGGTAAAGTTCACCCAATAACACTTCCCATTGATGCCACTGTTGCTGACTTGAAAAATAAAGTAGAGGAATTGACCCAAGTTCCGAGTGCCCGCCAAAAATATATGGTTAAGGGCGGGTTGGCCGGGGAAGAGTCCATTAAAATCTCCTCTTTGGTCAAATCAGGATCAACAGTGATGCTGTTGGGGACTCCAGATGCTAACTTAATCTCTAAACCAGCAAAGAGAAACAATTTTATTGAAGACCTTGCGCCCGAGCAACAAGTTCAACAATTTGCCGAAACGCCTGTAGGTTTCAAGAATATGGGTAACACGTGTTATTTGAATGCTACTTTACAGGCTTTGTACAGAGTGGACGATTTAAGAGATATGATTCTTAACTACAACCCCTCTCAGGAAGCCTCGAACAGTGGCGTACAAGATGAAGAAACACATAAGCAAATTATTATTGAAATGAAACGTTGTTTTGAGAATTTACAGAATAAGAGTTTCAAGAGTGTACTGCCTATTGTGCTATTGAACACTCTAAGGAAGTGTTATCCACAGTTTGCCGAGCGTGATGCACAAGGTGGGTTCTACAAGCAACAAGACGCCGAGGAACTGTTTACACAACTGTTCCACAGTATGAGCGTTGTCTTTGGTGACAAATTTTCCGAAGAGTTCAGAATTCAGTTCAAAACTACAATCAAAGATACAGCTAATGAAGACGATGTTACTGTCAAAGAAAATGAAAGTGATTCCAAATTGCAGTGCCATATTTCTAGCACTACAAATTTCATGAGAAACGGGCTGCTCGAAGGTTTAACAGAAAAAATCGAAAAAAGATCCGATTTAACCGATGCCAATTCTATCTACAATGTTGAAAAAAAAATATCAAGACTCCCAAAGTTTTTAACTGTTCAATATGTTAGATTTTTTTGGAAAAGATCAACCAACAAGAAATCTAAGATTTTGCGTAAGGTAGTTTTCCCATTTCAATTGGATGTCGCAGATATGCTTACGCCAGAATACGCTTCAGAAAAGATAAAAGTTCGTGATGAATTAAGAAAAGTGGAAAAAGAAAAGAATGAAAAGGAAAGGGAGATCAAAAGGCGCAAATTCGATTCATCACCCAGCGAAGATATTATCACACCAAAAGAGCAATACGATACACAAGTAGCCCTTGACGAAAGTGAAAAGGATCAGTGGTTGGAGGAGTATAAGAAACATTTCCCTGAAAATTTGGAAAAAGGTGAAAACCCATCCTGCGTTTATAACCTAATTGGTGTCATCACCCATCAAGGTGCCAATTCTGAGTCTGGACATTATCAAGCTTTTATAAGGGATGAATTGGACGAAAATAAATGGTATAAGTTTAACGATGATAAAGTTAGCGTAGTTGAAAAGGAAAAAATCGAGTCCTTGGCCGGTGGCGGTGAAAGTGATAGCGCGCTGATCTTAATGTATAAGGGGTTTGGTTTGTGATGCACAAATTTAAAGTATTTCTTTTTTATTCATTCTTAGAATTAACCAAAATCCTCTCCGGAATATACATATACATTTTTTTACATACACATAAAAATATTTCTTTCCATTTTCCACTCAATGCTTGATAGGAATACGTCCTTATATACACGAAATGGCAATTTTTTTCTTCATTCAACCCATGACAAGCTTTTTGAATTCTTCCATCTCTTCGTAACAGTTCAAAGGTTTGCCCTTATTGGCTAAAAGACATTCAGTCAATTTTGCCTTTATAGAGACGTCCCCGTTGCCATTCGTTTTATCAGACTTACTCTTCGCGCCACCGTATTTCTCTAGCTTTCGTAATTCTAATTGGTCGAATAAGGTTAACTTCTTGTTCAGGGACTCGATCTGGTTATTCAATGAACTTGATGACACTCCATCAACGGCATCGTTACCATCGTCCGATAATAGCGAACTGTCCAAAGTGCTTTCGAACTTCTTCAACGTTTCGACCTCCAAGTTGGACAGTCTTTGAGAGACTTTCTTTTCAATGAACTTTTCTGCATTTTGCTTGGTGACATAGTCTGATTCCTTTGATGAATCCAATTGAGACACTAGGGATTGCGAAAAATCAATTTGTGTTCGTGGAGTGTACACTTGTTGTTGTTCCGTACCAGCAGCCACTTTAGAAGTATTCGAACCCATGACTAGTATCAGATTGAATGTATACTGATTATATGTTTGTTTGTTTTTGTTTCTTCTCTCTTGATGAACGGTATTTTTGAATTATCCCACTCACGTATTTTTTTGTTTGTTTCTCATTGGAAGATAATAAAGATATTACATATATGACATCTAAATAGCTTCAACAATGTCAGTAAAAACGACTCTCGGTAGCCAAGTTGGTCTAAGGCGCAAGACTGTAATTTATTACCACGACATCTTGAGATCGGGCGTTCGACTCGCCCCCGGGAGATATTTTTTTTGACATTTGGCAAAACACAGGTTCTTGTTCTTGACGCCCCGCTAAATAGTTAACCGTGCACAATTTTTGAACTTGCTCAATGCCTGCAGAATTATTTAAGTTAATATTCCCCTCTTGTTCAACATTGGTAACGATTCTGTCACGGTTCCCTTTTCTTTTTTTTTTTTGTGCCAGAATATAATCAGGAAATTAGAAAAAGAAAAATATGAATATACATAGTTAATATTGTATAGTTGATCATTGGAATTTGTACTGAATACATATATTCTGCAATCTATTGTTGTCCGGTGATAATTAATTACGAGAAAGTAAGGATATATTGCTGGTTTTTTTTGCTAATTTTTCAAATTTTTTTTTTCGAGAATCGTATTTACTACGTAATGTTTAGTTTTAAACCAGTATTGTTGTTTGCCTCGCTTCTGCAATTATTATCCTTCCTTGGGCTTCTACTGTGCTGCCTGACCTCGCCAGTAATCAAGACCTGGGGGCTCGCTCAAATCGGTGGAGTGTTCTACGGTGCTTTTGGTTACTGTCAATCCGCAGAAGTTGTTTCCTGCTCTCCAGTGCATTTAATGTATAATCCTTCGAAAGTAACGCAGCCGGGCTTTTCCTTTGAAAATTGGTGGTTGAATCCTGGGGCAAGGCATATCATAGGGAAGCTTTTGATTTCTATACCGATAGCTACAAGTTTGACCTTTATTTGTTTCTTATTTCTTTTGATTTTTTTCTTTCTCTACCAGCCTGGAGGAACTTACATCTCGCTTACCACTTCAAACGCTATTTTACAGATGATGACATTTCTATCGACTTTACTTGTCTGTGTCCTCATTTTAGCTCGATTTCACCCCTATACAACCTGGTGCGGCTGGTTAACTCTTCCTTGTTCTTTCTTATCATTGATAGTGTGCGTTTTGTCAGTTTTTGGTTGGTGGAGCGTACGCAACCAAACAGAAACTGTTGACATGGAAGAAGGTATTGAAAATGTAGAGAGCATCCTCAAACTATATGGAGCGAGTCAAACATCAAGCGTCCTTGATGATAAGTCCCCGGAAGCTATCAAGAGTACTGCTATTTCTTCTTCTACTCAGTCTATTTATGCTAACACAAATATTTCTGATGGCTTACAGAAGACCTTAGACCCTAACCAAGATAAAGCAAAAAATTCAAATCAGGATGAGCCATCATCTGAGAACTATTTCTCATTGAAACGGAGGCCTTTGGTTAATTTTTTTATTCCCAAATTGAACAATGCAGAAATGTTTGTCAAAATGGATACGGGGAAGCAGGAAGAATTGTCTTTGGATAGGATTGACATGGCTAGCTTTCCTGCAAGGCAAGGAGAAGTGGAAGTGCCTGCAGAAAAAAAAATGGAAAACATTCTGTTTTATGAGGGAATCTCCAGTCACTCACAGCGCAGCTACGATCCGCCTTGGTTATTTGGCGTTCAAGCTGCTCAAGCTGTTAATGACTTCAAGGCATATTCGCAAAACAATTGCTATGCCCTAGCTCCTCCACAACGTCAATTGCACGACCCAAGTAATTACCATAATCAAGAGGGTGTCCCCCAAGATCCTTCTTTCACGTGGAATTTGCAACAGAGATCGATGGGGTACTATGGTAATGACTGCGACTCACATCCTATTCCTGGCATCGACGAACACTCCAACCAGGCATTTTCACAGGAGTACGGCCTGCAGCATATGTTGCCCAAAAAATACAGACCTGCTTATAAACAACGGATTTTTCCCATAAAAGCCAATCCACAGCCAGCTTATTCTTTCTACTAGCGAAATAACAGAAGTAGATAGTGAGTGATTCAATGCATGTTCCTTGTACGCGTTTTCTTGTTCGCGCCGCAATTTAATGAAAAGAGTAATAGGCGTTTTCCGATCTTGCTTGGTGATACTGCGTATATTCCACATGAACAACATCTTTTAAATTTGATTGCGATTATATAAAAAGTAATAAGATGGATCAATACCGAAAACTCTTTATTGAGCGCCTTTTCGTACTTCACTTTGCAAAACGGACGAAGAAAATGTGATGTACTCTTTATATAGCACTTAATACCATCGAAAGATGAAACTTTCTCTCGGGTATATATCGTTCTTCAATGGTACAATTAATGAACTGATGCAGAAGCTCTACTATCATCCGGTTTTCTTATATGTGGAAAGTGTTCTAATATTGCCTTTCGGGATCATGAAAGTGAAATATCGTGCTTCACGATTTGCTGAAACTTTAACAATTTCATTGAAATTACGTGAACTACACTAATTAATGGACGCAGCTTCCCTAGATGGTGGTATTTTCGTCCATGATCTTGGTCATTAAAGCTATCATTTAGCTAAAACTTCCAGCGACACTTGCAATTCTTTACTTTTTATGGATTCTCAACACAATTCTATCCAAAGCTCGCAGCAGGAAGCCCAAGGTAACTCTTCCACAGAGTTTGCTGGCCATGATCATGATCGCGTACTAGTGGATACTTCCTCGCAAACCAATGCGAATATCAATATTTTGCAATCATCCGATAATTTAAGGAGGTCAAGGCGTGTTCCTAAGCCAAGATCAAGTATTTATGATGAATATGAGGAAGAATTAAAGGAAAGGGCGAATAAACCGAAGAAGAAGAGGCCTGTAGCTTCTAAAAAGAGGCCATCTTCAGCACAAAAGGCTAAATTGGATGGTAAAACAGAGAAAAAGAGGGCCTCCACGATTGCTAAGGATGGTAAGCCCACACCAAAGGCAAATGATAAAAAAGTGATGCCGAAACCAAAACCTGCCCATGAACAAGTAGAACCCGCTTTGACTCCTAGCAATTGGACTTCAGCAATACCATTGCTTACATCCGATTTTAAGAACCAATACAGTGTCATTTCTAGGCTGAAAAATCCACATTTGAAACCTGTCCCATATGCTGGTGACATTATCAAGTTGATGGCATTCATAAACAAATTTAGTTCGTTTTTCCATCTTGATTTACAAAATTTATCGTTCCAAGATTTTGAGATCGGTTTAGATTTATATCCTGGTGATCCCAAGGGGAACGCATCGGGTATCACAAAGGGTCCTGATGACACATCCGTGCTTCTGTATCCTGATTTTATGGCCATCAAGGATATCGTCCATTGCCAAGATAAAATGAACTTGCTGTTTCTGACCTTCTTAGATTTGACATTTACTGAAAATTACGATAGTAAAAGTGCGAAAAAGAAGGGCCCACTGACTACCTGGGAAAACCTAAAATCGACCTCCAAGAAAGTGTTTTCTAATTCTCTTTATCGATTAAGGCTGGTGGCTCGCGAATGGGGGTACCCACGCGAATGGCGTCAGCAGCTTCCCAGTGATGAAGATATCTCCAAACCGAGAACTGCCCTTTTTGAGCAGGATGAGCAAGCTCCTGTGGTGGATCCCAGCCATCCAGAAATCTTAACACCAAATATATATACCTGGAATACAAATGAACCACTTTCGTTAGAATCAGATCCCTTGCAAAATCGAGAAATGGATAAGAATGGAATTTTGGCGCTCAAACCGATGGACCGTGTTATTATGTTAAGAGCCCTGACTGATTGGTGTGCTTCTCACTCCTCAGCTGTTCATAATGAAATATACAAATTAACGCATGGTAGAAAGGATCCCGTTTTTGGTATCCAAACTCAACAAGTTCCCAGATATGCAATGGAAGGAATAGATAATACCATGAATCAGTTCAGAAAACTATGCACATTGGTCCAATCAAGGTATGAAATCAGAAGCAAAAAGAAACATTTCATTAAACAACTAAAAGAAGGCAAAAAACCGGATCTATCGAGGAAGTTAGAAATCCTAAAAGAAATCAAAACAGATTTGAAAAATGCCTCGAAATCTGAGAAGGATGAGCTTATGTTTTCCCTGTATGATAAATGGGTACCATTGTTTGAAGGAGAACTACCTGACCAACCGTTAGCCAATCCATTTGCTGAAAGGCTTTATAAATTACGATTACAAGAATTCTTCATCGGTAGAGTTCCCCACATAGGTGATTTCTATATGCCAAGGTTACACAGTTATGGTGAATCACTGGAAATGAGTACTTTCACTGATCTAAGGAGCTTACAAGCATTGCTATCTAAATTCAAAAACAATGAATACAATGCGTTCACGTTATTTGACAATGATGGACAATCGATGAGTTCTCAATTCAAATTATTTTACCACGATACACCATCATTGGCGCATAATGTTGCACAGGGCAAAAATACGTTAGGGAAAGTGTATTGGTATGAACTATGTCACGATTCAGCAGCACTACTAGATTTCTTAGACTTTTTAGACTATAAAATCGCTAAACCTCAAGATGAAAAAAAGGATGAAAGTTCTGGAGAGAAAGAAGCCCCACAAAATGAGGCACAAACGATGGATCAGAAAGCTACCGTTGCCACTGATTCCAATCCCTCCATAAATACGAATCCACTACCAAAAGATGCGAAATATAATACGGCGAGAAAAAAGTTACAGATACTAAAGGAATTTTTGTCTAATTATTACTTCATTCTTCGTGAACTGGAACAAATGAAAGTGCAATTTGCCGGCATGAAACCAGGCAAGAGACAGTTGAGAAGAATACAGCGACAAACTGTGAACTATAATACAGAATATGATAGTGAAGAGTATGTCGATGAAGAGGATGAGGAAGAGGACGAGGACGAGGAAGTTGAAGATTATGATGATGATGACGATGATGATGATGACGAAAATCATTCTTTTCCTAACAAGGCTGGGGCTAAAAGACAACGTACTTAGGCAACCAGCGATCAAAGAAACGCGAAAACTTTTTACCGCCTCCACTTGCACAGTTGTAAGGATCAAAATTACTAGTATATAAATAGATACGTTTATCTTATCAACTTGACCATAGAAAATTGGGGAAAAAGAGGAGGAAAAGAAAGTGCAAACTGTTGAAGCCAAATCTTGCATATTTTCCAAGTACATATATAAAAATATTATTAAAGTCATTAAAGATTTATCCTGCAGCGTGGTTTAGTGTGCAGAAATAAAAAATACCGCCATCAGTTTTCCGTTTTCGCATCCTTTCCATTTTGTGCTGCGTCCAATTCATCTGGAGTGGTTTTATTATTCCCAGCGATATCGCTGTCGGAACTACAAATTCTGTTGATATTCAAAAATTTCTCCTTTTCTGCAATTACTGTATTGACTAACTGCGCAAAAGCCTTGCTGGTTAACTCAGACTTAAGTTTAGATTGTTTTTCCTCTGATAGCTTCTTTGATGATTGATCCGTATCCATTGATTTCAATGGAGGAGTGGAACCATTCGATGGCGTACCTTCGTCAAAATCTGAATCACTCTCTGTTTGTTCAAGATACAAATCTCTTAATTTCTGAAGCTTCATGTTCAATCTCACCCTTTCGACCGAATTACGGAATCTTTGACGAGCATCTAATCCCTCCTTCAATCCAGGCAATAAATTATGCGTTTTCAATTCGGTACAAATAATCCATGGATCGTCCAAAAGTTGTGCGGCAGTTGGTCTTTCGGCAGGATCCAGGTTAAGAGCTTTCAAAATGAATTGTTTGGCTTTACCAGAAACTGAATCCCAATAAGGCCTGTGGAACCTCACTGGATGCTCACCAGTCGTGCATTCATCTAGGAAATCCTGGACCCTCTCAGCTTTAAATGCGGAATAACCACAAAGCAAAGTATACGTGATGACGCCTATCGACCAGATATCACAAGGCTTACCATGACCATCTTGAGTAAGCACTTCCGGAGCAACGTAACCCAGCGAGCCCGCTGGTTTATATATAAGCTCTTCGTCGCTTTTCAATCTCTTGGCGATACCGAAATCGGCGACTACCAATGGGGATTCGTCACTCTTATCTACGTACAGCAGATTTTCTGGTTTCAAATCTCTATGAACAATATTTTGGGAGTGCATGTATTTGACAGCGCTCAGAATCTCAACCAAAATTCTCACTGCATCCACCTCAGTGAATTTACCCTTTTTCAATATTCTATCAAAGAGTTCACCACCTTTAGCCAATTGAGTAATAATGTAGAACTTATCCTTTGATTCGAACCAATCCTTAAAGGCCACTATGTTTGGATGGTGTAATCTCTGTAAAATATCTAGTTCGTCGTATAAAGCCTCCAACTGGATCTTGTTACCCTTTAGAGCTTTTTTAATCAGAATTTTGACGGCAACATCCTCTCCTGTTTCAGTATTTCTAGCTTGTCTTACCACGCCAAATGTACCAGCACCTAATGTCTTCCCAAAAACGTAATTTTTTTTGTTAACATAGGAAGCAGGCTGAACGTGTGCAACTTTACTTTCAGGGTCCTTGGCGGATTGCTTCGAAGGATCCTTGTTTTCTGATATTTCTTTATCCATAGCAATAGATTTGTTTGTCTTATCAGTATGGTTGTACTCTGGAATTGGATGTGTTTTGGAAAGTGAAGCGATTTATATCAGGTGTTCCAACTCGTGTGGCTTATTCTCGCTTTATCCCTTAGGTGAGAGCAGGCTGCATAATTCCAACGCGGGGGGGTACTTTCTTTTTTTTTTCGTTCAGCCTTTCGTTCTTAAGCGAGCAGACCCACATAGAAGATCTGTCATATATATTATTATTAAATATACTATAAAGAGACGAATTGTTACGAGTTTTTTTTTATTGTTGTGGATTCTATGTAATTCTACAAAGATGATAGATCATACAATGCTAAGAAAATGAGTTCAAGTGTGATGCCCAGCTAACAGGGGGGGATAATACTTAAACTTAAAATTGGGATTGGTTTCAGTTATCCTCGTAGTATGCGGACGTGTCATCGTCGTCATCTTCGGCGATTCCTCCATTCATGCTTAAGTTAAAGTAATCGTCAGCATTATTGGCATCTTGAAGGGTACCTAAGTCGCCTGGAGTCATGTAAACGGTACTGCTAGATCTAATCTTGGGGGATCCAGGCACACTTAGGGGTCTGGCAATTTTGAATTTCTTACCACCGGCAAGAGTATTCATATTGGCATCACTAATGGTTTCACCTACCAATTCTTTAAATTGGTCTGGGTAAGCCCTACGAAGACCCAATTGTCTGGCCTTGACATACTCTAGCCCCATTCTCTTCCAGTCTAATAAATCAGATAATCTTTCGGTCCTGTTTCTTTGGTTGATTCTTTGTCTTCTGGTCTTGTTGACAAATTCCTCCATATAGTCAGCCAGTTGCTCCACAGATTCATCAGGGCTCTTGAAACGACGGTCTACAATATAAATACCATAGTCCTTAGCTTGATCAGTTTCAATCAGGTCCTCCATGTAGGCACCAAACCCGGAAACGTTTGTTGTGATCGATGGGACACCCATGACGGTGCATTCTGCTGGTGTGTAGCCCCATGGTTCATAGTAGGATGGGAAAACACCCAAATGGCAACCACGGACAAACTCGTCATAATCCAGCCCAATAATGGGGTTATTGGCGTTCAAAAATTCCGGATGGAAAATTACTTTGACACGGTCACTTGAATCATTGAATAATCTGACGTGTCTGATTTGATTTAGAATTGGATCGTTTCCATCATCGCACATGTTATGTGTGACCACTGGGGGCAGTTCACCATAGGGTCTTCTTAATGCTAAGACCCTTTTTTTCAACAAGACTTTTTCAGAACTTTTCAATAGTTCATCCAAGTTAGTGGGTAGTTCGGACTCTAAACCATTGTGAGGATATCTCATCGTATGCTCGAAGATTCTTCTGCCAATGGACGCAGTAACATCATTAACGGTGTTTTCCAAGGATTTCACAATGGCCTGACTCTTTAAAGCTTCCACTGTGAATGAATTAGTCTTGGCGGGCATAATCAAAAATGCTACCACGGTTTTCTTGGACCCGGAAACTTTCAATCTGTAATTGAGACGAGCCAATGACTCAATGAACATGTCAGCCCCCTTATTTTTATATTCATATCTACCAGCGATAAAGAAATAAACGGTGTTGTCGAGATCGAAATCAAAACAACCATGGAAATGGCCTCTAACAAAATCGTTGATTTTGTCCTTTTTCAATGCATGCAAATTTTGGAACTCATGAACGGCTTGGAACTTGATGACGTTTAACCCGTTGGGCAAGATACCGTCAGGTTTTCTCTTCAATAAATGCTCTGCTTCCAAAGCAGTGATCTGCGACACGGTGGTGAAAACGTCTGAAGTATGAGCAGCAGCACGCTCGATGCAGTACCTATGATAAATACCTCTTTTACCTGCTTCTTGATCCACGTCGAAATATTGTAAATTATTATAAAAATCCACATCACCTGCGGCACACAGGTATCTGCCCAATAAAGTAGCGTGCGTAGTGAAAATCGTCACAACATCAATTCTCTTCTTTCTACACAATGGAAGGGCTACACCGGCCAACCATTCATGAAAATGGCCAATGATAGCATGGTTACTGTCCAGCTTTGATACTTCTCCCAAGAACCATACAACAACATAACCCAACAATATAGCATCGTTTGTCTCGTGATCATGCTCCGGGGACGGGATCCCCACTAGAGACCATAGATCTGCCTTCCATTCGTCCAAAAAGTGTCTTACAGAATCCAATTCAAACAGAATTACACGTGGTGCTCCCTCCACCAACCAATTGCCGTAAACGAAATTCACACCCTTTTCGCGCATGGACATTAAAGTCCTTTGGATTGGTAACAGGTCCTCAGGGAAAACGTTCTCATCTTCCCAATTGAGCTTTTCAACCTCACCTTCATATGTGGCCTTGTTCAAGGGCCCAATCAATGTGTAGTTGTCTCCGTATTGGGCGACGGTAACTGGAGCCTTGGACTTCAAGACAGAGTATATACCACCAACCCTGTTGGCTACCTCTGTTGCTACTTCGAATAGGAGATGGTTTTGTAAGTCACGAGTCATACTTCTCCGTGGTGCTTTTTCTAAAATTATTTTCGGTTCTCTTTCTCACAGGTTTTCCAGCCTGTGTTTCGTGATATAGTTTGAGTTTAATAATAAATATGTATATGTTTTCATGTATATATATATATACATGAAAAAGGCGAAAAGCAGCGAGAAGTATTGTGGGGAGAAAGAAAAGAAGGAAGCTCAAGCTTATATACACCAGCGTGAGACGCTCGCACAGTAACAGTTGTTGTCGCTGTTGGGGCCGTCTCCACACGCAGCTATAGCCATTCAGCCTCTTGGCCGTCTTCATTTGATTGACCAGCAGTTAACAATAGCTTTGAATCCTTTCAAATATTCATTCAAGGGGCATTTGTTACCTGCCAAATGTGGGGGTCCAGGAACCGGTCGTCTTAAAGTTCTGCGAGGCGTTCTGTGCAAGGAAACGGTCCCTGAGTAGCCACGCAGGTTGTTTTTGCCTTTACGCGCCCGATTTGGAGAATATGCCCCTGAAAGTTTCCGTTTGCGGATTTTCTAGGTAGCCTCTTTGGGTGAGCTTTGCTCCTGGCACAAGGATCAATCAAGTAACATTTGACAAAGTTTCTCCTGCTTCACATTAGGAGCGATACAGTGTGGAGGGGATCTGAAAACCCGTGTGCTGTCAAGATAATATGTTGCTGATGTAGAATGTGTACGTGTTTTTAAATAGTATCGTAAATAAGCTCCTGCAGCCTGTAGTCTTCGTTAGCCTCTTCGATGTCCTCCCAGTTTCCTATTAGGTCATTGCGTCCTCTCACCACACCTGGAAGGCACCTACCCTTGCTGAACGTCTTCCAAACCTTTCTTGCCTCATCGTCCGTACCAAGATCTCTGTAGGTAAACGGGATCCTGTTGGCGGTCAAGATCGTGCTCAGACGGTTTGTTCTTGCAATCATATGGAACCCGCCCCCGGCCAGTGATGTGTATATGTATACGGGCTCTTGTTCGTTCAGTTTGCGGATCTCGCTGGTTTTGATTACGGCAGGCGCTTTGTATTGCTCTGGCGTGGGTTGCTTGGCCGCTTGAGTTGCGGTTTCCTTTTCATCTAGTGATTGGAGCAAGGCGTTTATCTCCGAGTCATCAACGATTTTCAATTGCTCCAGAAACTCGTCGGTTTCTTCCAGGATATCTTTGAAAATGTCGTCGATCGTTGGTGCCTTGGAAAGTTCCTTTGCCTCTTCAGCTCCGGATTCATCGCCTGGACCTCTAGTGTGGGCGGGGACTGTTTCATCCAAGTCTAACTGGTTTATGCCTTCTTCAACTTGTGCCGTCCCGCTTTCTCCTTCTCCCTGACCTTCAGTAATTTTTGAACTCATTGCAAGGCCTGAAATGACATTTTCTTTCTTTTCTTTCTCCGTTCCGAGTGTCTTACTGCCTTCTTTTGAAATTTCTTCGCCCTCTTTCCCTAATTCCGGCAACTCCTCTGCATTCTCATGTTCTTCTGAAACCCTCGCGCTTTCAACGTCTTGGTCTTCCTCATCTTTGGAAGTGGCAGCAGGTCTGACATCTTCGACACTCACATCTATTTTGAGGCCTTTTACGCCTCCCTGTGGAATTTCGAGTTCCATAGGTTTTCCATTGTTCTTCAGAACCTCAGGAAGCTTGGGGTCTCCTACTTTTGTATTTTCCTCGGAAGCTCCACCAGCCTTCATATCTTCTGCGGTGGTATCTTTTATCAGGACCTCAGCATCCTCTATACCATCATCTCTTGTATCTTCTTTGGCGATAATATCGCCCTCTTTTGCGGTTTCAATACCTTCATACTTTGAAGTTTCCTTGGTCTTCTCAACAGCTTTGAAATCTTCGGCTTCTGAATCTAGCTTAAGATCCTCGGAGTTTGCTGTTTCGTCATCTCTAGATTTTATGTCTTTTTCGGCAGTTTCAACGTTTTCTACTTTCAAAATCTCACCCACAGCCTCGGAAGCATTAGCATTCTTTATCTCAACATCTCTGTTGAAAATCTTATCCTCTTCCTGTACAATTTCAGGATCTTTACATTTTGTATCTCCTTTGGAAGTCTCAGCAGAGTTTGCTCCTTTTACATCTTCTTTTACGGTTTCAACTCCTTCTGTTGCGACTCCGACGTCTTGCAATTGAGTATCCTCTTCGTGACTTTGATTGGTCCTTGAAAACTCTGCTTTTAATTTTTGTTCCTGAAAATCGGTCGTTTCAAAATCTTTTGTTTTTGTATCCTCTTTGAAAATCTCGTTGTCACCTCTGATGACTTCAAGGTCGTCAGATTTTTCCAATTCACTATCTTCTGGTTTCATAACTTCTTTGGGAGACTCAGTAGCATGGAAATCTTCGGATTTCATACCTCCCTCAGTAGTCTCAACTTTTTTTTTTGCCGCTGAACTGTCCTCAGATTTCGTATCTTCGTTAACAACCTGAGCGATTCCGTCATGTTTGGTTTTTATGTCTTTCTCAATGATTCCAGCGCTCCCGGTTATTCTATCATTTTTGAAATCTTCAGTGGCATCAACTGGCTCGACTTCTTCACCTTTTTGAGTTTCTTTAGCAATCTCAACGTCATCTTTTGTGGTTTCAGTAGTTTCAGCAATCCTGACGCTTTCTCTCTTCGCGTCTTCTGTAGATGTTTCGAGATTGATGTTCTCCTTTGGCTTGTTCTCTTGGGAAGCTGTTCTAGTTTCATCCTCAATGGAGGAATTTCTTCCAGAATTCATCGCAGACTTCGCATTACCTTTTAGTTCAATAACGATAAAATTTTCTTCTGCTTCCGATTCATTTCTATCACCTTCCAAAAGTAGTTCCTCTTTTGGTCTTGATCCTTCTTCGATCCCAAATGTTTCCTTGTCCCTTACGGCTGTTCGTTGCTCGCTTTTATTTTCTTTTTCTTTTCCTCCAGCTTCTAAAGATAACTCAGTAGTATTGTTCTGCAAATTTTCCTCATCATTGCCAATACACCTTATTTGATCCGCAGTTTCGCCAAGATTAACTTTTTGCTTGCTTTCGGGTGTGACGGTAATATTGCCATTAACACTGTCGATAGTGATAGTAGAGCTTTTGTTATCATCATGATTAGCAGTCATTGATTTTTTGTTTTTTTTGGCCTCCTGTTCCAAAATATTCTGTTCTTCTTCTTCTTCTTCTTCTTCTTCTTCTTTTACGAGAACTAGAACTCTTGCTTCATTCTCGCCGATTTCAGCTTGTTCTCCCCCTCTAGATTTTGAAAGTTCAGATCCACTCACATTAGACCGAAACTCATTTTCAGCTAAGCTACCATTTTTAGCAGTGTTAGTTTCTCTCTGCAATAGAGAATCTGCTTTGAAAGCTTGCGCGTTTTCTTGACCTTCATCCAGATCATGAGGTTCCTGTTGATATCCTACTGACTCTAAGTCGTTTTCATCAAAGGTTGAAGTCTCATGACCTGCTGAAGTTATAGTATCCTCCGTCTCATTCATTTGGTTTTTGCCTTCCGAAAATCCTTTATCAACGCAGCCTTTGTTGGCCACATCGGCATTGAATATCTTCTGAATCGATCCATTCGGAGCGTCAACATCTTTTCCTTGCTCATCGAATCGTTCTTTTGATAAAGTTTTGGGACTTACCTCATTGATCCCATTTTTTAAGTTGTGTTCATTCCCGATAGCTTCTGTTCTGACGACATTTACCTTGATATCTTCGTCCTTTGGGTCATCATCTTGCAGGTATTCTTCAATACCTACCAATATGGAATCTAGTGTTGTTTGTTTCGAAAAATCTGCAGTACTAGTAGGATTTAAAGTATTGCGAGCCTTTTTACTCATGTTTTTCCTCTTCTTACCTCTTTTACTTTTTTCAGTTGGACTATTATCCATCCCAGCCCTTGCTGATCCGTTGGCCGATGATGCGTATTCGGCATTCTCCGCCGTATCTCCCGCAGAAGTTTCCTTGACGACAATGTTTACATTTGTTGGAACATCGTTCGAACCTTCTGTACGTTCGTTTACTGTATCTATATTTACTTTTATCACATTATCCTCTTGTTTCAAATCATGGGAGCTTATGTCCTGTGGCATAATTTCTATGGTTTCATCATCAGAATTGCAGGGCTCCGCAATTGTTTTATTTGTTTTCTTTCGTCCCTGATACTTCTTCTTTTTAGTTTTTGATTTCAAAGATTTTCTTTGAGACGATAGCTCCATTGCGAAATTTTCAGTAGCACTTATCACTTCATCTAGTTCATTTTCTGTAAGTTGGTCATTATTTTTGGTCAGCTCGTTCATATCCGTTAAAGGTGAATCCGTTGGAAGCATTGTATGAGAGTTTCCATCATCTTTTTTTTTTGGAAGTTGTGCGTTGAATTCCTGATCCTCTACAGTTAAAGATTCTATCATACTTTCCTAATCTCAGAATAATCCGAATTCGGTGAACTATCTCTTTAGTGCAGTACTCTATAAAAACTTCAAGGAAATAGAAGTATCGCTGAGTAGATCGAGCTGCGTATCGATGAAAGTTATCGAAAACTATTTAAGGGTGAATGTACCACAGTCTTGCATCCGGAAAGTTGATAAATCTTTTCATCTTGCCTGTAATGATCGCGGATGCGTCAGGATTGAGTCAAAAAAAAAAACAATATGAAAAGGAAAAAGAAAATGCGCAAGCCCGGAATCGAACCGGGGGCCCAACGATGGCAACGTTGGATTTTACCACTAAACCACTTGCGCTTTATTTCTTGTGAGTTCTTGCCTAAGAGCAACATCCTCATCTGTAATCTACATGATGCTCTACCTAGTAGCCACCATTAATTGGATATCAACTTCGAATTTATACATAAATGATATGCGTTGTCAAATTGAATTTATAGTAAATTCCCTAGATTATTTTTATGTCGAACATACTTAACATGTCCAATCGGCGTGTGTTCCATATACCTCTCTTATAAAGTTTAAGAAAGAGTTCTGCTTTTATTCTTAAATAATACTCTTAATTATCCAGAGGTTCTGTATGTAATTTACGATCAGTTTTCATAGTGATGGGCTTAACCTCGTTTACGACAGAGCACGGCATTGCCACCTTGAGTCATCATTTGTGTGTCAGACACAGCTACTCTCAAGATGCTAGTTTGTTTCACTCATGAGAAGGAAAGGAGATTATTGGCCAGTAAAATATTGTGACATTTGTTGGGATTCCATTTTTGGTAAAGTTAATAATATTATGTATATATAAAACACCAGAAGTTCTCCTCATGGATTAAGGAATCCACGAAAGGGAATCGACACTTTTGCATAATCTTATTCTTATTTCTGAAGCGGATACTTTTGGAAGCAGTGGCCTTATCATCACCCACAAAAGGAATTATTCGATAGCTTGAAACACCCCCGACCGCGTACGAACATTGCTGAAAAGGAATTAACTATTTTTCATCAACCGCTTATACAACAGGTTGAGATCGTTAATGTTGTTATTAAAGTGTCATAGTAAGCTTCCTTTACACGTATGCTTGAATGTTCACAAAAAGATTGCATGCTCTCTTGAAAGGGACGATAATAATTTATGTTAAGTTATTGGATTAGCCATTTTGAAAGAACAGCGATGCTATCAAAAAATATGTTGACTCAAGTGCAGTCCTATAAATAATGATGCGAGGGCTTTCTTTGTTGACTTTACGTGTTCAATGAATTTATAAAGGGCTGATTTTTTTGACATCTTTTTTACCAAGAAGACTCAATAGTTTAAATTACTTTGTGCACATAACTACAGGAAAAGAACGCTATGCACCCTAATAACTTATCTTCGTGCTTAACCTTCTGTCTTTTCTACTTCCTCGACGCCGTGAACTTATCTTATAAAGAATACAAAGCTCTGTTGAGTGAAATTAGATATTGCAGCCCCGAAAATACAATAAACATTCTTTCAAGTCGTCACTACGACAGAGGTTCATTTAAGTGCATGTAACCGCAGCAGTAGCCTGTAGGTGTGGGAAATGTCTGTTAATTTTTGTATATCATTGACATTTTCTAAGTACATCTTGAATTCTTCGTCCTCCAAGGGAATTGTTTCCATTTGAAATTTCTGCCTTATCGACTTGATCGTCTCTTCGTGATACACCAAGACATTTTCCCTTAACTGTGCTACAACATAGTTTAATGAATCTTCGGAATAGTATAGTAAATCAATGGATTCAAAGGCTGTCTGTTTTGATGCCTCTAGAGTTTCCCGGAGCTTCGAATTTTGGCTCCTCAACACTTCTATCATGACTTCATCCTTCCTATTTTCTTTAAGGTCATCGCTTAGTTGTTCTTCTTCAGTAATAGCGCTCCCTCCTCTTTGTTCTAGAAATCTATTGAATAATGCAATATTATTCGTTGTATCATTAGGTTGTTCTGACTTTTCATACTTGTTTAGATTATCAGATAACACATCCACATTCTTTAGTATCTTTGCCTTTTCTGCCTGATTTTCCCTCAACTGTCTCACTAGTTTGTTGACTAGCGAGTACATGTGATTCAAGTTTTCTGCTTGAGGGGACATGTAAACTTGTTGCTGCTGCTGCTGCTGCTGCTGCTGCTGCTGCTGCTGGACTGATAAAGCGTTAATTTGGTCACTCATAGTTGAATTTAGCGGCTCAAGCTTTCTGCGAAATCAGATGTGACTTCTTTTGTATGACATGATAGAGAGGGACAGTGTTTATAGAATGCGTACGCGCTTTATTCTCGCGCTTTGATCATGGTGTACATCAATTATGATTATTTTTATAGAAATACATACATAATTATACTTCCATTTCTAATCATTTCGGATATGAACAATGTTATCAAAGTTGATTAGATGCTTATCTATATCCTTGCCATTCAACATATCGTTACTGCGAAATTTCTCCCGGCCCTCCGAAAGAGTTGACACCAAGCCTGATTGCAGATGCCTTCTGGCTATCCTTTCTTCCGTAACCCCGTAATCTATGTCAATCTTATAAACGAGAAGAGCTCCTGTATCCGCTAAGGTCCGGTATATTTGCTTCCAGTTTTCTTGGTCGTAAAGCAAATATAGCCCTTCGAAGATAACAATTCTTGTATATCTGGAGATACAATATTGGTCCGGAGTTGGGTCTCTCAAGGCATGGTTGAACCCTGGGATAAAAATATCGGGAATCGCTCGACTGAAAGTTTTGGATAATTTTTCAAAAACACTTGACGTCAAGCAAGATTTATCATATGAAGGAGACTTGCAAAGAGACGTTTTGGCGAGAATTTTACATAGTTGCAGGAAATTATTACTGTCAAAAGTGGACGGTGAACCTCTTCTTTCATGGGCTGTTTTAGAATCATTGAATAAGTTCAAACACTTCCGAGATAAATGGAATCCGTCCATTGGGACTATTTGCGCGATATCGATACTTTCAGGTGTCAACTGATCAGCATCAACTGCATTGTCGATTTCCGCAATTTTGATGGAATTTGCAGTGCCACCCCTCCCAACCACAGTGGTACATTTTCTGTTATTTGTTGTAAAATCTGGATACTTAACTGGTTGAAAGTTGATATCTTCAACATAATCTTTGAATAACCCCTGATTTTTATTCATATCAGATACTTGATTTGGAAGGAGCGCTTTGAGAGAACCTACCAAATCAACTGAAGTTTCCAACCCATTATTAATTTTGACAATACTTGGATGCTCCGACAAAAAGCTGCGGTATCTTTGATTTATAATATGGCACAAGTCTTCTGCAATGGTAGACTTACCGGAGCCTGGAGAACCGACTAGGACAACACAGACCCTATAGTTGTGTTCGATACGGTTATCCAATAGCTGAAGAATGTTATCTGCTAATCTATGCGTATCAACCATTGTAGTTGTAATGGTGCTATGGTATTTTATGGGGTCATAGTGTGCGCTAGTAACTCAAAACATTAAGTCAAGCCCGTTTCTTCATTTTGCCCGAAAAGTCATAACTAGATACCACATATATACTTTCAATGAATACAAAGAAACATAGTTTGGTCGAACAAGAAAGAAGACCCGCTGGTGCTACGCAACGAACTTCTGGACTAAACTCTAGGGCATGTTTGGTCATCAAAAAGAAGCAATGGTAGCTCTTCTGTTTATAGAAAGTTACAAGTTCGATTGAAAAAGGTCCTTAGTGTGTCCAGTCAATGTTATTCACGTCGACGAAAACGAAATCTCTTTAGGTAATTAGTGAGCAGAAAAGTGCATTAAATGCAGACGGAATAATACAATACACCAGGCATTGCTGAATCCGTTGAATTAGTGATTAGCTGTAACAAAAGCTCAGACAATTCGCTAAGAAGTAGTCTGAAAGTCATTGCAATGACTATACTGTGTAGGGGTGGCAACTTCTCCAAAAGAATATTACTGGGTCAAGAATGAAACTATCGTCCATTGATTTCTATCATTGTCGTTAGAATATTATCATATGCAGTGTTTAGGAGATGACACAAATCATGGGATGAATACAAGATCCAACTGGGCATCGAAATTAGCTGAAGAGAAAGGATTGATAGCTCGACAGTAACTTTTAGTATTCTCTACATACTTAATATTATTGCCTTTATTAGAGAATGGAATCCTAACAACTCTACCAAGATCCACATTTACCTGAATATTCTGCTATTAGATCTTCAGCTTAAAACCACGTTTACTGTTCGAGCAGCTGGCTTGCCGCTTCTCCAATCCACAATAGATATGGTGTCAGAGTAAAATTTGTTGGAACAAGCAGGTTTACCATTATTTATATATGTAACCATGGTTACATTCTGAAGAATTTTAGGAGCCGATAGCATGTACTTAGTATTTGTTTCAGAATGAAGGATGATGGTATGCTGTTGGATTAGTGGGTGAAATCCAAGTAGAAAATTCATCAATTCAACATCAACTAGGAATTCATAAATATAAATGATATGACTTTCAACATTGAACTTATTTTCAATTCCAAAGTTTATTATTGTATTGGACATATTAAAAACCTCCCCAATACTGTATAGGAAATATTTGCTTTTATTCTTAATTATGTACCATTTATTATCGGTACCGACCAGTAAAATCTTGTGGCAATTGTTGGGATTCCATTTTTGGTAAGGTTAATAATATTATGTATATATAAAATACCAGAAGTTCTCCTCATGGATTTAGGAATCCACGAAAGGGAATCGACACTTTTACATAATCTTATTCTTATTTCTTCCTTCATTTTATACGTCGTCATTCATTGATCCTATTGCATTATCAATCCTTGCACTTCAGCTTCCACTAAATTTGATGACTGTTCTGAATCTTATTTCACTGGTCTAATAATTTTTGTCATCTTCTTAACACCGTATATGATAGTCTTCTAGCTACGTGATTGAATGTATTAATCAGCTGTACTAGTAATTGATGGATAGTTGATTATTGTTCCAACAAAGTACATTTTAGAATACAATCTGAATACTTCAGATAGTAATGATGACTAGTTAGGTGAATAATGATGAACCTACTTGTTCAACAATTATTGTTCCAACAAATATATTAATCAGATGTACTAGTACTTTGATGTATAATTGATCATTGTTTTAACAATCAGACACTTGTTCCTGCAGAAGTACTACAGAAGTGAGGAATACGGTTTCAATGACATGGAATATTGAGAAAATAAAGGCTAAGGAAAGAATCTGACGAACTTATTTTCGTCAAATATAAGCGGATTTAGCTCAGTTGGGAGAGCGCCAGACTGAAGAATAAACTTCGGTCAAGTAATCTGGAGGTCCTGTGTTCGATCCACAGAATTCGCATTAAATTTTTCTTATTTAGCTTTTAGCATACGCAGCTTACTTTTTCAGTCAACCTTTATAATAACTATACTAGTTACAAGAATCTTTGCGAAAGAGATTATACCCGTATACATGCGCCGAAGCATAAAGTAACCACCAAAAAATAGTCAGACTATAACGTGGAAACCAGAACGAGTCTTCTTCAAACCTTTTTGGACAATTCTTTCAATTTCAACAGGATCTGAAGTTATACCGGTTAAATTCTCGTAGCCATCTCTGGTGACAAGAATGTCATCTTCGATTCTAACACCACCAATATACATGTATTTTTTCAATACATCCATATCGACAAGTTCCAATCTTTCCGGGTACTTCCCTAAAAATTCCCTTATCAAAAACTGATTGAAATAGCAACCTGGTTCGTTGGTAACAACCATATTTTCTTTCAAAGTACGGCGGATTCTCAAATATCTAAACATTGGATCTGGATCATCGTAATTTGGATTACCACCAACGTCGTGTACATCAAGGCCCAACATATGACCTAACCCATGAGGATAAAAAGCGCAAGATGCCCTTCTTTTGAAGATTTCATCTTCAGAGAACTCTTTTTTGAAGATGCCCATTCTTAAGAAATGCTTGATAAGGACCTTGTGGGTTAATGCATGTAAATCGTCCCAATTAGCACGCGGCTTGATCTGTCTCATTGCTTGGTCCTGCATGTCAAGGACAGTTTCATAAACTTCGCGATGTTCCTTAGTAAACTTGCCTGAAGTCGGGAAACATCTGGTGATATCACTCGTATATTGTTTCCACTCTGCACCAGCATCAATTAAGATCGAATGTTTCCCTTTGATATCTTCGGAATTCTTGACGTAGTGTAACGTACCACAAGCCGGTCCAGAACAGCAAATAGGATCGTAACCCAATGAGCGACCACCTTGCCGAGTAGCATGATATTCGAACTCAGCCTGCAGTTGCAATTCGTTCAATTCGATAGGCAAGGCAGACATCACGGCCAAATGACTCTTATCTGAAATCTGGCAAGCTTTTCTTATGGTTTCAATTTCGTACCAATCCTTAATGACCCTGGTTTCGTCCATGGCATAAAAAAAATCAGGGTCCGAAGGAGTTAGCAATTTCTCAATGTCCTTATTACGAACATTGTCTAGATCGGTTGTAAAGATGGTAAAATTTTGCAGCCCTTTGAACTTTGACTCCAAATCTGATATGTACAGTGCTTCGTCAACATCAAACGTTCTCACTGCTTCGTCCAGACTTAAAGGCATACCGCTCCACATAACGTCTTCCTCATCAATGTCAGGTAGGAACAACGTCAATTTGTCAGTGTTACAATTGAATAATAACGCCGATGCAGGAATATCAACACCTGACAAATGATAGAAGTATCTATTTTGTCTGAATTCTCTGGTGGTGTCACAATACTTGTTTCCTTCCAATTCCTCCCCGGCAATAAAAAATGCTGTAGACCCCTCAGATAGCCTTGAATTACGAGTAAGCAACAAGTCCTTAACTCTCAGGTTATGCTCTTTCGCGGGGTACCTGTGGTTTCTTATCTTCGTTGGGACATCATTTACGTTAGCTAGTTCACTCATTTTTTCCTCTTGTTCACTGCAACAACACTTCTTCCCCTTGCACTCTGTTTGCAAAACGGCAGTAGTTCTTAGCCCTTCTATACGTCTAAAATACTTCACGAGGCCAAAGTAAAATACCAGTGATCCCAAAACCACGAGAGAGATTGGTTCAAGACACATTACTTCAACGACAGATGGGGTCTAGACCAGATATTATCCAAGCTTCTCCTACATCTCGACTAGGAAAAAAGACGACACAGTTTCAAAAGAATCGCCGCAGCGGAAAGTGTCAATTGGGCCTACCTCGGGCATAGTAAGCAAGACCAAAGAAACTGAAAAATCTTTATAAAAAATGACGAATTAGGAAAAAATGGCATTATTTAAACCTTCCCGTTAATGCTTCGCTGTCAGGAGGGGCGTTAAACCAGATTACTGTTTGTTATGAAGATCGATCATAAGAGGAGATTCTCTGTGAATGAGCCGAAGCAAGAGGCAGTAAAAAAGGTAAAGTCTCAGGAACCAGACTATGCCTACCTTGAGACAGTGGTAAGAGAAAAGATAGATTTCGATTCTGAGAAAATTTGTTGTATTACGCTATCCCCATTGAACGTATACTGCTGTCTCGTATGTGGGCACTACTATCAGGGAAGGCACGAAAAGAGCCCCGCTTTCATTCACTCCATCAACGAAAACCATCATGTCTTCTTGAATTTGACGAATTTGAAGTTTTACATTTTACCACAGAATATCCAAATTTTAAACGATAATAAGATCCAATTATTGAATGGTATCAAGTACGCACTTTATCCAACCTATTGTACCAAGGACTTACAAAGTTTTCCCAAGCAATGCTTCGATTTGAGCAATCGCGCATATTTGAACGGGTTTATAGGATTTACCAATTCGGCGGCATATGATTATGCACACACTGTTTTGCTTTTAATATCACACATAGCTCCATTACGTGATTGTTTCCTATTGAATCATTTTGATAATGAAGGTGAATTTATCAAAAGGTTATCCATATGTATCAAGAAAATTTGGTCACCTAAACTTTTTAAACACCATCTCTCCGTTAATGATTTCGTAACCTATCTGAAAGTCAAGGAAGGGCTGGATTTGAGGTTCATAGATCCGCGATTTTTCCTTTTATGGTTATTAAATAAAATATGCTCGTCCTCGAAGCAATTAAAATCTATTTTAAACCAATCTTGTAAAGGTAAAGTGAAAATCACGAAAATTGAAAATGAAACTGAGGAAAATGGACCTATTATAAGCAAAGTCAATGTCAAACCCTTTTGGGTTTTGACTTTAGATTTGCCAGAGTTTTCGCCGTTCAAGGATGGTAATACAGTTGAAAATCTCCCACAAGTAAATATTATCCAACTATTAACTAAATTCTCTAATAGACAAACATATTACGCCGACACTCTTTTTGAACTAACACGCCTACCCCAATTTTTAATATTCCACTTTAATAGATTTGACCGTAGTAGTGAACATCCTGTCAAAAATAGGAACCAAACAATAGTGGAATTTTCCAGTGAACTTGAGCTTTTGCATGCCAAGTACCGTTTAAAGACAAACGTAGTCCATGTGGTCATCAAAGCATCATCTACAGATGGGAACGCCTTTAATGGTGATGAAAGGAGTCACTGGATTACTCAGCTTTATGATGACAAAAATGAAAAATGGATTGAAGTAGATGGTCTGAATACAACAGAAAGAGAAGCTGAACTCCTGTTTCTAAACGAAACGTTTATACAGGTATGGGAAAAGCAAGAGTAAAAAAGGCAAAAATGAAAATGGATGTTGAAACTCTCGAGTCCGCGATTTTACTCATCTAGAAACACTCTCATTTCCAATGGAATTTTCCCATTCGATTTTTCTCAAAAAAATACTATAATATATAGGAGGGCTTCTAGTTACTTAATGCATAATGACTTTTTATAAAATTTTTTTATCTAATAGCCACTGAATTCACACCCGCCGTCAGCACAGAAACAATATTGTTTTCCAGAGTTTCATCTGCTGTTTCGAAAATATGTTTCTTTGGATCCTGTCTACCGACGTATCTTGTCTTGAGTTCCTCCTCACTCAGTTCCTTTTCCTCTTCTATTCTCTTCGAATATTGTTCGGCTATCTTAACCATACTCTTTGTAGCAGTCAGATTTGATTCTTCCTTTTCTTCATAATCGTACATTTTTAGACCAGATTGCCACTGTTCCTTATGCAAGTTCATCAACATCTTGGTCTCTTGCGCGGTCTTGTGGTAATCAATATTTAGGGAATAATAATGTCTATTCAAACCGTGAATCAAGGCTTGAATATTGGCCTTGTTCAGCAAACCTGTGTTGGACGTTGTCTGTCTAGGTTCTAGATTATTAATCAATGCGCCCGTGTCAATCAACCTGAAGGCATCAATGACAACTTTCCCCTTAACCGATTGAATGGGGTCAACAACAACAGCCACAGCTCTGCTGTTCAATTGCTCGAAGGATTTTTGAGTGTTAACATCCACGGAAGATAGCCAACAACCAAACCCAGGATGAGAATGATACCAGCCAACAACCATCTGGTCTCTTCCCGTTTGCTTTAACATATCCATCATCTTAGCCTGGAAAACATCATCCACAGCTTCAACGGAAACACCGGTACCCGATTGAGGCATGGCAAACACATCTACAACGTTAACCGTATAATCATCAACGAACTCGCCTAACATCAGTCCCATCACTTCCATTGGAACACCGGCTCTACCATGCTTCAGCATCTTTAAAAGAGCAATGGAAGAGATATAAACAGTCTCCTTCGTGTCATCACGGCCAGTGTCCGCAGACCCCACCTTGCTATTCATCATTAATCTCTGTAGTCGTTCCATTATGCTTCTATATCTTCTGTCTAGTCTTTTCAACCACACTATCTCCTGCGTTTTGTCCTCTATGTATGATCACTAACTATTGATTCACTCTTAATTAAAGGCTTTTCCTTATGAATTTGCCACCTTAGAGGCCCGAAATCACCAACGACGTGCGCTTCAGTCTAAACAGGGGGGCCATACTAACCATTTAAAGGCGATCGAAACCAAGGGCTCACTCAATCGATACTCCAGAGATCAAGAGAGACAGTAGCTGGGAGTGTAGTCGCCAATTAGTCACACACGATAATGAGTGGAAACCAAGTGAATATCGGGTCGGAACAACAGCAAATAGTCGGGTCTCGAACGGTAAGCGTGGAAGAGGTACCGGCAGTTTTGCAGCTTCGAGCTACACAAGAACCTTCAAGGACTGAAGGAGCAAGATCAACGAGGCACAATGTGAGATGGGAGGAAAGTGTGATTGATAATGAAAACATGAATAAAAAAAAAACCAAAATTTGTTGTATTTTCCATCCTCAAGACGAACCTGACGAGGAGTGCCACCATCCGCCAGATCATGATGAATCTTCGTCATCGTCGTCATCGTCGTCTTCTGGGTCTGAGGACGAAAAGGATCTTGACTTCAACGAACGCAGAAAGAGAAGACTGGAAAGACGTCATCGTAACCTCGAGACAAAAAGGTCGTACAGCCCCAATGCCTATGAGTTCCAACCAGATTATTCTGAGCATAGGCGAAAGCAGCTAGAAAAAAAAGACTAAAATCCTGTCATATGCACACGATGAAAGGCAGGATGCATTGAGCGGATCAGGGAATAGTTTTTTTCGTATTATTCACGTTAGCACTTTTACTATGTATGCGCGCACACTGACATAGATATAAACAAAAAATATACAATATTTATCTAAAAAAAAGATCACAGGGAGACATCTATATTGATCAAAGTACTGTATGTTTCCCTTGGCATTCTGTATTGAATCATACCAGCATAAATCATACATTGTCTCGCGATATTTTTCAGAGAATCGATTTGTTGACCCTTTGTGGACGTCTGATACTTACTGTCGTTTAAAATTCGAACCATGTTCGATATACAGTTAAGGGTGATAATCAACAAGTTTGGAACGTTCTTCACAATGTTATCATCCAGGCTGGAAAAGTCCTGTGCTTTCTTTCTAGCAGATAGCTCGTCTGTAAAGGGAAGCAAGTCCAATAAGTCCATTTGGGATAATGTTTCTTGCCATTGCTTATTGAAGTATAGTTCCCTAATCCTAGAAGTGTTTAAAAGTAACATGCAAATCTGTTTGTTTTTGACATGGATTTGCTTCGATATTCCAACGTTGTCAAAATATATAGAGGCCATCCTTCTTGCTAACAAAACAGGGTTGGTTTCACTATTATCATCAGGTCCAATCAATGGTTGGTCTAGATCTGACGCACTAAGTGTATCACTTAATAGACCGTTGACGAGGGTAATAACAATATCGTATTCTTCAGCAAGTTGGTATAGCAGGATACTGTCATAAATTCTACTATCCTCATCCGCTCTTCTTGCCGCTTGTTCAGTAATTGTATGCAGGAATTCCTTTTCATCGCGAACGTATAATAAAGGTTGTCTTTCTTCAATCACGCCTGGAATTCTAGCCCCATCACGTCCAATTTTACCCAGGAGGACAGTAAATTCTTTGGTTTCCAACACCAGCTCTCTGAGGGCCTCATGGCATAATTCAATATCAGAGGGTCCCTCGTTCAGTGTGATCAAAACCAAATACTCAACAGCAACCCTAGGGTCAGAATATCTGAAAGATTTGGTATAATTGGCTAGTATATTTGCGAACCTGATATCTCTTTTAGTTTTTTTTGCTAAACGTGTCGAACTATCAATATTAAACAGTTTTAAGCTCGCTAAACCTATTGCCAAATGTACCGCATCCATTTCACTGAACGTATATGTATAATCAATTGCTAATCCATAGAGCCCACTTAACAGAAGTGTTTGTAAATAATAGTTTGAGAATCGAGATGGCCCGTAGGATATTACTATGTTTTGGAAATCTTCCAAACAATATCTTTCATAAACAGGGTCGTTATCTGTATCATTTTCTTTAATTAACATGAGATGCATCCATAACCAATCTTCGACGCTTAAGGTAACTGCAGGAATGTTTTTTCTACTTAAGTCACATCTTCCGATCAATTTATAAACAGCCAGGCGATAAGGATCACCATCTAGAGAACTTTTGATGTGCTGATTGTATTCGGTGTGAAGTTTAGTAGAATATTCTACTGGTAAGCCATGGTCTTTTGAGGATGCATATGCTTTAAAATAAGTCAAAAACGACTGTTCCACCTTTTTAATATTAGCCTTGTTATCTACTAAAACCTCTAATGCTTCTTTAATCAGGCCGGCCCTTAATAAATAAAATATCAAGGCCCATATTGGAACACCATTTATAATTGTTAAATTGGAGATTTTCCATGACTTGTCTGCTTTCTTCAGCTTTGTATCGATGAAAGATTTAATTTTATTGATATTGGTAGCCAATCCTTCGTTCATGTTCTTTTTATATAGATTATCAGCATACTGTAAAAATTGTTGCTCAAGGTACTGTTTGCCAACCTCAACGATATCGATATCCTTGTTCTTCATCGATTCTATAATCCTCCAGCCTTCTAACAGTTGAACGTTTCTTGAACCATTCGCAGAAGACAATATCGAGATGAATTCATTTGCTATATCAAAGATTCCATTTGCTTGTCTGCTATTGTTAAGTTGAAACACAACTCTTGCGTAATTTTCAAATTTTTCTCTAAGAATGTTATTTTCATTAACATTTAGTCTCGATTCGTTGCTGTTGAGAATGTTGTTGCCTTTATTGCCCCAACTAGGAAGCTTCGGATCTAAAGTGCTGATAGATTGTCTATGGTCAAGGGTCTTCTTATCTTGTATAAGAATACCAAAATTTTTCATGACTTCATCCTTATGCTGAGACCAATCAAGGTTTAAATTCTGATTGATAAAATTATCAAAATCTTTTGTAGCACCAGTTAACAGTTGTTCAATAGACATTAAGATGTTTTCCTCCTTTTTTGTTTTTAGGTAGAATTCCAATTCCTCGCCTTCAGTTATTTTGGGGGTATTTTGCTCCAAAAATTGGTTCGTTTGTAAGTCTTTGATAAAAGAGTCAACATCCTCGAAAGTTAAGCCGCTGTTAGCCAACAGATAGTGGGCTTTGGTATAGTCATTGCTGACTTTATTCTTACTTCTCAATTGATAGACACGTCTTCTCAATTCACTAATACTAACTTGAATGGAACCCAATTCAGAGGATGCAGATGGTAAATTATCACATGATTCTAAAAGTTCGTTCAACTTTTTATTGGCGCCTTTTTGGGTAGCAGAATGTACCTGGTTCCCGCGTAGCATTTCCAACATGTTCACTTGCTTCTTTAGTGGCGTTTTCTTCACAAGTGTTTCTTGGGTACTCCATTTTAGTGAATCAATCAATGCATTTGAATTGTTCAGAATGAATTCCAAAAAGTTGAAAAATTTTGGGTTATTAATGGTTACCCGGTACATTTTGTTAGAGCAGTGACAAAGTTGATATTAGCTTTTATATGGTACTGACGGTTTGTATAAAGGACAACCTCAGCAGTCTGGCATTGATATATTAGGTATTGTACAGCAGGCATATATATGCTATTCATAGTCAAGCTAAATATTAGGCGAATGAAACTTTTTTTAACCTCTTTTCTTTAGGTATATTTTCGCTAGCTGTTGCTTCACTTTTCAATATATTACGCTTGTTCTTTCTACGTATAGTCCTTGCAACAGAAGCACTCTTTTTGATCTCGTCTTTTTTTCCTTCTAGCTTATCTTGTTTAAGGGCTTCCTTCCTTTCAATTTCTTTTCTCTTCAATTCTCGTATCTCTTCCAATCTCCTAGCCTTTTCAAGCTTGCTTTCAGCTATATCATCATACTTGTCACCAATGGTTTTTATTAAACGGTTTAAAGCCAAACTATCGTCGTCGGCAATAAACTTTTTACCTTTCTTTCCTCTCCTTATCTTAACACCTGGAACAATGGCCCTATTAAGTGTTGGGATATCTAAATCTTTCTCAGAAAATTTATCCTTTTTATCCTTCTTAGGACCGTAAAGTCTAGCCAAAGATTGTTCTTTCCTAACTTTTGTTTTTGAAGGCTTGCGGTGGACTGACTTTTCAGTAAGATGAGGAACATTGGCCAGCTGATTCCTGGCTTGAGAATCTTGAAACACCTCAGGTGCAATTTCTCTTCTCAAAGTTTGCCTTTTGGAAGGTTTTTTTGGTGCCATTACTGCTTAATTGTATGAGTTATGGAGCTTCAAACTTCTTTTCGCTCTTCAGAATCATATTCTTGTACGTATATTAAAGAATAGACCTTCTCTTTCTTTTAGAAAAAACTTCACCTCATCGCGCCTCTTGCGGACTAAAAAAAAATGCAAGAAAAAAAAGAAAAAAAGACTGACTTAAGTAAAAGAAAAGAAAGGGCAATATACTTACAAGAACAAGATGGACTCCTTTCCCCGACTTCTTCGAATAGAAGGTGATGTTCTCAAGATTGAGACTTGGAAGTCTGCTTGCATGGCTTCAGTGTTCATCATACCCATTTCTTGATAATTAGTAGTATTAATTAAGAATAAAAGCAGAACTCTTTCTCATACTACATAACAGGGGTATATAAAACACACGCCGATTGGACATGTTAAGTATGTTCAACATAATAATAAACTAGGGAGTTTACTATAAGTTCAATGTAACGGCTCATATCACTTAACTATAAATTCCAAGTTGATGTTCAATTAATGGATCTTTGATTTCAGTTAAGCCAACTCTCCGAACAGCTCGCTTAGTATTCCTTCATCCTACTAAAGATACAACATCTGTGTGACATATACGATGTACACTTTAGAGTACAATCTGAATATCTCAGATAGTAACGATGACTAGTCATTGATTATGTGAATAGTGATGAACCTACTTGTTCCAACACCATTTGATTTATAATGGATTGAATAAGATGATATAAAAAAAAAGTTCTCGCGCCAACGACAATTAAAAATGGGCATATAGGATCATTATGTCAGCATATCACTGAATTCGCTTTATGAGTTTGAAGAGTTCACGATATATGTGATTCTGAGATGAGGTTGCATTTTCCTTTTCTCTTCTACTATAACCTTATATTTTGCTTCGGAAATAAAACCCACTGAATTATATTAATTTTAAGATAGTTTTTGTTTTTCAAATTTATAAAATAAATAAAAAAATATATTAAAAACTAAAAAGCAGCCACGTGACATATATAAATTCACCAATAGTTTTTTTTTAAAGTGCTTTTACTTATATCCTATTTAGTTTTTTTACTTCTTCTTTTAGAATATTTGTCATTAACAGCTTCGACAGATTCCATCACGCTTCTATCCTTCAATTTTACATAATTTCCAACTATCTTTCCCTTTCCATCACCCAAGTTGATAATTGTCTTTGTGAAATTGTTAGTATCTGCTGTGGGCAGGACATCTTTAAAAATGTTGCTAACCATGGCTTTTAGCCCGTAGTGTAATGTCAACGCCTCAGTCGCTGTTGTGACCCTAATTGATTTACAGTCATCTACAGCAGTTTCTTGCCATTCTAGTTGGGGAAACTCACAGTCATATAACAATAGTGGGATATCATCTGCCATATCATAAATTGGCCTTTGAGGTGTTTTTTCAATATCAAGCAGGCGCAAGACCATTTCTGGCTCCTCAAGTTCTTGACCAGCTAAGAAAAGAATGGCCATCATGCAACGAACTTGGTGCCATAAGAATGCCGAGCCAATCAAATCAAAACAGTAGAAAGTGTCAGAAAGAGGAAGAATTTTTGAGCTTAGCATTGTCCGCTTAAAGTTGGTGATTTGTTTTGAGCCATCAAGTTTACAAAAGTTTCTAAAGTCATTCTCTCCAAGAAAATATGATGCCGCTTTAGACATTTTATCAATATTAAGGTTCTTCCCATTAAAAACATACTTATAGTGTCGATGAACGCAGCTGAATCTTGCATCGAAATCAGGTGGAGGTCTCAGGCAGACAGCTGATATACGGATGTCGTCAGGCAATAATTGATTTAAAACACGAACATACGATATTTCCCTGCAATCGTTGGCCGAATCAAGTTGTTCCTCATTTGTCAAATTGGAACGAACTTTCAAAGATATGACTTGGTTCATTGCGCTCACGCCTTTATCTGTTCTACCACATCTACTGAATTTATACTCTTGTAAAACCAGTGATGGAACAAGTTTACATTTATTCATGGCCTCCAAAATGATACCCTCCACTGTGGGTAAAGGTGTGTATTCTTTTTGAATAGCTAACCCATTGTAATTCCAGCCTAAATAGGCAAATCTTAGCGCGATGAGTCTGGTATTATGTCTAGAAAAGTCAAACTTCTTCTGGGCTATTTTGGTCTTGGTTTTGATGACCTCTTTCCGTGGAAGTTTGCGCTTCTTATTTTCTTCAGTGTGCTGTGGCTCATCAGGATGCTGCTTGTTTGCATTTTCTAACTCAGCTATCCTCCGTATTAGTTGTTCCTTGGTCCAGTTTACGTAAACTGAGTCCATCTTGTTGCCGATTGAATTACCTGCTGAAACGGTTTTCATTTTTCCTACTAGCCTTTTAATGAAACCACTCATTCAAGGATTCTGATGATTACCGTAGAGCAGTGGAAATTGTATGTGTGGCAACTCGAGAGAATATTGAGATTATTTTTTTATTTGGACCGACTCTTCCTCGTGTGGCTTTCGCCTTCAAAAATTTTTCACTGAGAAAAAGAGTAAACTTTTCAGGATGAGCTTAATACATGGATATAGCAAAACCAGACAGAAGTAAAGGACAAAGTGGCATCAAAAACAATGTCGAAATCACTACAGTGGGATAATCTCGATTTTTCCTTACTTCCTTGGATAAGGACCGGACTAGATGTCATGGGTTTTGAGACCATGACCCCAGTCCAGGCATCTACAATTCCCATGCTTGCTGGCAATAAGGATGTGGTAGTGGATTCTGTGACAGGCTCCGGTAAGACCGCAGCCTTTGTTATACCTATACTAGAAAAAATCGTTAAGGAAGAAGCAAACACATTTAAATTCAAAAAGGCGCATTTCCATTCATTGATTATTGCTCCAACGAGAGAACTATCACGCCAAATTGAGACAGTTGTTTTATCATTCTTGGAGCATTACCCTTCTGACTTGTTCCCTGTTAAATGTCAACTTCTGGTTGGTACCAATGAAGGTTCAGTCAGAGATGATGTGAGCATCTTTTTGGAGAATCGACCTCAAATTTTGGTTGGGACACCTGGTAGGGTTTTGGACTTTCTGCAAATGCCAGCAGTGAAGACGTCAGCATGCAGTATGGTGATTTTGGATGAAGCAGATAGATTATTGGATATGAGTTTTATCAAGGATATCGAGAGAATACTGAGGCTATTGCCTAAGCAAAGGAGAACAGGCCTATTTTCCGCAACTATGCGTAGTGCAGGATCGGATATCTTCAAGACAGGGCTTAGAAATCCTGTCAGGATTACAGTGAACTCTAAGCACCAAGCTCCTTCTTCTTTGAAATTAGATTATTGTGTCGTAAATCCTCTGGAAAAACTACAACTCTTAGTCAGCATTTTGAATAACTATAAATTCAAGAAGTGTATTGTATACTTTCCCACATGTGTATCAGTCTCTTATTTCTACTCATTTATCCAGCGTTTATCAAAGAAGAACATTCTAATTAGTGAACTAGAAGTGTTTTCCTTGCACGGAAAACTTCAAACTTCGGCAAGAACGAAGACTTTGGCATCTTTTACTGAATCGCTAAACAATTCCGTTTTGTTCACTACGGATGTAGCAGCTAGAGGTATTGATATACCCGAGGTGGATTTGGTTATCCAGCTTGATCCTCCGACCAATTCGGATATGTTCATGCATAGATGTGGTAGGACTGGTAGAGCAAATAGGATTGGTAAAGCTATCACATTTCTGAATAGAGGAAGGGAAGAGGATTTTGTTCCTTTCATGCAAGTCAAAAATGTAGAACTTGAAGAGGCTGATTTAAAAGTAAAGGGTATGGTAAAGAATTTCTATGACATCTTCAAAGAATGGGTTCTTGAGGATCGCGACAGATATGACAAAGGTGTCAGAGCATATGTTGCTTTTATCAAGTATTATTCAAATCATTCCGCAAATTCGATTTTTAGACTTCAGTCCTTAGATTATGTTGGTATTGCAAAAATGTATGGTCTTTTCCGTTTACCTTTAATGCCTGAGATAACAAAGTACTTAATCACTGAAAAGCAAGAAGAGATTTTTCCAGGAAATTGGTTAGTAGATCCCCCAATAATCATGGATGAATACAGATACAAGGACAAAAAACGTGAAAAGCAGAGGCAAGAAGCTCTGAAAAACATAAATCTGATAAACGATAAAAAGAAACTGAAAAGTGAATTAAAGAGGAAGAACTTAGCTTGGTCAGATAAAACATCAACGAAGGAGCAAAAACTGAAAAGAAAGGAAAAAATGAGTCTAAAAAGGAAGGCGATAGAGGAAGAATTAAAAGCAGAAGAACTCATCAAAAATGATGAGGAGAAGCATACTCAAGAGGACTGGAAAGAAATTGTTTTGCAAGGTAAGCGGAGGAAAGCTTCCAACAATGCCATTCAAGGAAGTTTTGATGATCTGTAATCCTGGAAAACCTTTTTGTTGGTAGAATTATTTAACACCCTTTCATACGACGATCTTAAATATTATAGTGAGAAAACAGAAGGATTATGCGTGCATAGTTGATTTCGAAATATTTTTTTGAGGCCGCCATTGGCTTTTATTATACCCCTTCTTGTGAAATAAAGTAGTATCTACTACAAAAGGTAACTGTTACGCTCAACAGAACCCGAACAAAGACATGCTGGCACTTGGGCACCCGTATGTAAAAGCTGCACATTGATTCAATATGAATCAAGTGGTATATTTGAGCAGTGTGAGAGCAAAGCACGTTCGGGATGATGTAACGACAGTTCAAAGATTTTTGAGCCTTGCAAGAACCGATGGAATTCGACTTTTTTGGTGTTAGGTATACCGAACATTCTAGAAGCTCTCATCGAGGCTATAGAAATCCCTAAAAAGATCTATTGGCCAGTAAAATCTTGTGACATTTGTTGGGATTCCATTTTTGATAAGGTTAATAATATTATGTATATAGGATATACTAGAAGTTCTCCTCATGGATTTAGGAATCCACGAAAGGGAATCTACACTTTTACATAATCTTATTCTTATTTCTTTCTTCATTTTATACGTCGTTATTCATTCATCCTATTGCATTATCAATCCTTGCGCTTTAGCTTCCACTAAATTCGATGACTGTTCTGAGTCTTATTTCACTGGTCTGATAATTTTCGTCATCTTCTTAACACCGTATATGATAATCTTCTAGTTACGTGATTGAATGTATTAATCAGCTGTACTAGTAATTGATAGATAGTTGATTATTGTTCCAACAACATCAACCTGGAATTATATATATAAATGATAGGAGTCGCCACCTTGAACTTATAGTAAATTCCCTAGTTTAATATTATGTTGAACATACTTAATATGTCCAATCGACGTGTGTTTTATATACCTCTCTTATATAGTATAAGAAAGAGTTCTGCTATTTATTCTTAATTAATACTACGAATTATTAACACGTAGTCGCTTAATCCAACAAAATGGGTATAAATTGGCTTCGACTGAGCCGTTTCAACATATGATCAATTGAACTTTGGAGGTTAATCATTTTATAATTTAGTGACTCCATGGCCAAGTTGGTTAAGGCGTGCGACTGTTAATCGCAAGATCGTGAGTTCAACCCTCACTGGGGTCGTTAATTTTTTCCTTGTCCTTCAATTAAAAAACTGAAACACATTTTGGCTATGTAATGTTTAAATGAGAACGGCGTTTGTTTTAGAAGTTACGCCCTTTTCTATTGTGGATTATTTTACTAATATTCCACATTCGCGGCTTCGCTTTTTACTGAACCCGGAGCAGATAATCTTGATATAAATATAGACATATATGCAAAATACACGAGAAGTATTTGAGTTTCGTAGTTGAAGTAATGAGTCCAAAGAAAAGATAAAAACTAAGGCATATTATATAAAAAAATTCCTAATGAGCGAATCTAACCTATCTAGTTTTATCAGCACAAAATATTTTAATTTGAGGTCGGCGGCTAATTCTTCAAACCCTATTTCGAAGCAAGGTACGAAGAAGAATAAAAGGAATCGAAAATCGCCAACTAATAGTTCTAGTTGCACCTTCAAAAAAAAGACGCTTCAAACAGCACAGACGATATGGGAAGATGGCGAAAGAGGCTTATCGCATAGTCGTTATTTAATGAACGGCTCAGTGGCGTCCAGAACAACAACTTCCCTAAGTCGATACAGCACCAATGCTTCGCTCCTCGGGCCCAGTGTTGATTGTGTTCTCTGTTGCATATACGAAGTTCCAAGAGACATCAGTACCCGAATTGGACTATGTATTATCAACTGTAACACGGGACAGATGTACCTTTCCGACTTCATGGATTCACAGATTTACATTCGTGTAGTCCACAAGCTCCAAATATACCAACCTACAGATATACTGATTCCAAGTAATTCTTTAACACCAACAGTGTCGAAATTGGCAACAATGATAAAATTTAACGTAAATGAGACTGTTAAAATCGAGGAGGGTTCACGAAAGTGCTTTAACAGTCAAGATGGATTGGCGGCAATCACGAAGTATTTAATAGACGATACAAAAAAGTGCTTAAAGATTGAAGAATTGATAGACAAACCTTTTGCTCTTTGTGCTGCATCCGCTGCTGTAAGCTACATGGAAGAGATCATATCTAAAAACACACGGAATTTGAATGCGTTTCGCAAATTACGTATTCAGTTTGAGGGAACAGAAAACACAATGCTGATTGATTCTAAAACAGCGAGGGGTCTAGAACTTGTAGAAAATAAGTTGGATAAAAACGGTATATCGCTGTGGAAATTTTTGGATTCGACGTCAACTAGAATGGGACAAAGATCACTTCGGAACAATATTCTTCAGCCATTAACTGATAAGGAAAGCATTGAGATGAGATTAGAGGCTCTGGAAGAATTAGAGGCTAAGGACGATCTCTTACAAGATCTACGACTGGAAATGAAATCTCTACCTGACCTGGATAAACTATTTTCGAGGTTACTATGCGTAAATCATTCGGCAATAAAATCCGATCAAAGAATTAACTATGTTTTGTTGTTAAAAGAAACTTTACAAAGTGTAAAGTCACTAAAGAACATTTTAAACAATGAACCAACAAAAAGTCGTTTGATAACCGAAACCAAACGAATCTTCAACAACGATGCAAATATGGAAATTGAGAGGCTAATCAATGGCTCTATAAATGAAGACTGTGTTTGGGCATCTTCGGCTATACAATTGCTTAATCAGCGCTCATATGCTGTAAAAAGTGATTCTAATGGGCTTTTGGATGTTTCTAGACAAATCTACCAAGAAGTTAAAGAGGAATTTTTCCGTGAAGTAGATGATCTTAGATCCAAAAACAAAATAAATTTAGATCACAACTATGATTCAGCCCGAGGCTTTTATCTCAGAATAAAGAGACAAGATTTTACTGAGGACATTACTAGCCTTCCAGAAATATTTATTTCAAGAACAATAAAAAAAAATTATATTGAATGCACAACCTTAAACATAATTAAGAAAAACTCGAGGTTAAAGGGAGCTATGGAAGAAATTTTGCTTTTAAGTGAACAGACAGTTAATGAACTACTTGATAAAATTGCAGCTCACATCTCTGAATTATTTATGATCGCAGAAGCAGTTGCTATCCTGGATTTAGTTTGTTCATTCGCTCATAATTTGAAAGAGAACAATTATATAATTCCGACTTTTGGAAAAAATCTACTAATCCAAGATTCAAGACATCCACTACTTGAAAAGGTCATAAAGAATTTTGTTCCCAACACTATATCAAGTACGAAAAACAGTTCCAGTTTGCAGATCATAACGGGATGCAATATGAGTGGGAAGTCAGTGTATTTAAAACAGGTTGCCCTAATTTGCATAATGGCCCAAATGGGATCCGGTATATCAGCACGATACGGATCTTTCCCTATTTTCAAGCGTCTGCATGCGAGAGTGTGCAATGATACTATGGAATTGACGTCATCGAATTTTGGTTTTGAAATGAAGGAAATGGCTTACTTTTTGGATGACATAAATTCAGATACACTCTTAATTTTAGATGAACTTGGTCGAGGTTCAAGCGTTGCCGATGGATTTTGCGTGTCTTTAGCCGTTACTGAACATTTGCTTAGAACAGGAACAACGGTATTTCTTTCTACACACTTTCAAGATATTCCCGAAATTATGTCTAAAAAGCCAGCAGTCTCACATCTTCATATGGATGCAGTAGTACTCAATGACAATTCAATTAAAATGAGATATCATTTAACCCAGAAGTCCGTCACGATAGAAAATAGTGGAATCAAAGCTGTAGATAAAATATTCAGCCCCAATATTATCGAAGAAGCATACAATATCCACTCAGGTTTGCAGATCGCTAAAGCGAGAACCGAAAAAAACAAGGATTCCGGAGATGTTGTTGATGAAGAGGCAATAAATCAAATAAAGCGAATTCACAATCTTGTAGCAATTTTGAAAGAATGCGCGGAAAACGAGAAAGAGCCATTGGCTTTAGAAAAGCTAAGAGAAATAAATTCCGAATTCATTGAAAAATTTGAGGGATAAATTTGGCCTCTATTGCTTAACTTAAAACCAGAGTTTGTTACTTTGTAATGAATAAGCACCATTATCAAAAATATGGAAGACAGGCAAAAAAGCTATGTTTCTATACATGCGTTTTATATTCCTAAATAATATGAAATTTTACTTCAATTTCTCCCAAGTTAATTATTGATAAAAGATAACAGGATTTTTTAGTTACGTTAAGAACTCATTGTCCAAGTAGTAAGAATACATACCTTAATCGCTGCTTGGCCCCATTAGCTTGAATAAATAGTTTTGTAGTGGTTTTAATACTTCTGGTATTCTTTCAGGAGCCTCTAAATTTTGTATTTGCAACTCTTGACGAGATTTTGCTGCATTTCTAAATGCCATAACAAAGTTAACGACTAAAGTGACAAATAAAACGATGGCCACCAAGATTGGGCCAAGTGGTGCATCTAAGTGTTGGCCACTTCTTTGCTGAATGATGCCAACCCTCTTCATGTAGATTGAGTAGGACCACAAAGCACAAAACAGGGTTAAAGCAAAATAAACATACGCCATGAAATTAGCCAATGTCGGATATTCCGCCTTTTTCACAGAATTGTAGATTGAAAACGTCAAAACACTCAATAAAGTGGTTACGCTTAACCATCTATTGAATGTACGTTCATTGGCAAGCCAAACCTTTGCTTCCACGTTTACAGGGCCAGCGTTTTTCAATAAACTTGATGGTTTCTTCACACCAGGTGGTAATTCAATTTCCTCTTCTTCAGAATCTACTCCCATTAATTTTGGATCTCTTCCAGCTAGAATTCTTAAGAAAGTAGCCTTTGGTTTTCTTCTCCGAACTTTTCTTAATCTTTTCGAGTGAGATTCTTGTTGAGTTTCCTCATCAGATGAGCCGTCAGCCTCCAAATCACCCTGAGAAATAACGTGTTCAGTTTCCTCACGAGGTACTAATGCTGGTTCTTGACGTTGAGGTTCATTGATGTTGGAAAATCTTCTCATGCCATCGATTTTTTTCTGTATCTCCTTTTGTTTTTGCAATTTTTTCTTTTCCTCCTCATAAGCTTGCTTAGGATCTTGTCTGATATCCGTTTCCAGATCTGGTAACCAGAATGGTAAAATATCTAATTTTTCATCATCCCCATACAATGATGCCACACCTTGCACAAAGATAGAAAATTTTGGAATTTCTTTCACTAAATGAGAATTAGTCAAATCGTTCAACCATTGGCCATGTTTTTTGGGCAATTTTACGTTTGAAATCATAGAATTGGCTGATACTGAGGAATCCAGCGAACTTTTAACTTTGATTTCCATGACTGAATAAGGAAACTTAGAGTATTCGCCTTCCCTTAAGAATTTCAAAGGGCTTGGGACGCTGGCGTCAATATCAGTTCTATGCCAGGTATTAGGGTCTCTAATTGGACGTTCTCTGTCAAAAGAGTCTTCCTTGATGAAAACAATGTTAGAGTCAATGGTTACTCTAATCTTATCATCACCAGGAATCTGGAAAGCAGTCCTAGTGTAAACGGTTCTAAAAACTGGTTGCAATTCATCCTTGATGATGAAGTCTTGAATGTCAGCAAAATCCTCTTTCAATTTTTCCAAGTCTCTGTTTGATGTACCGCTTTCTTTCAGTTTTTTTAAAGTCTGGTCTTTAAATTTCTTATCGCCGTCGAAAATAAACCCATTGATGAACTTTTGTTTCAATTGTAATTTAGTTAAATCAAATTCCGATTTCCCAGTGGCTTCGTCTTCAATAAGAGTTTTCTTCTCCAAGAAAATATCTGGCTTGTCGGATAATTGACCAGTCCACCTCAATCTTAAAGTAGGTGCTGAATTTAACTTCAATAACTTGTTATTATACAATTCGAAGTGTTCATTGTCAAAGTACAGAGTGTTGATTAGCGGATCATAAGAACGTGTCCCCAGACCATGCTCTGCACTACCACTAGAACTTGAACTAGCCACAATTTCGTCATTATTTAGAATATCTGATTCGAACCTATTAACCAGATCATTATTCTCCGAGGGGACATTAGCGTAAACTAGCACAGGAAGATGTCTCAAGATTCTTGTCTTGACTTCCATTAGATTGTCATTATGAACCCAAAATTTGAAGCTTTTAAAGTTCATGTCTATGTCATTACTGGCAATGCTCGAAAACTTGGAAGCGCTGGCCAAGGGCTGAGACACGGTATTAAAATTGCTTCTCAAAATGTTGTACAAAAAGGAGATACGGTACAACAATGGAGAATATTCTTCCGAGTGAGAGGGCAATTCCTTTAATCGAACTTCCAGCAAAGATTTCACGGACGGATATTTTGGGTATAACTTATCGTGTTTCTTAACAATCTTAACAAACCCCGTAAAATTCAGTCTTTTGAAATTGTCTAATTCACTAGACTCGCTCAATAATTCTTCCAAAACACGTTGGAATGCGTCAGCATCTAAGGCCTTAATGGCAGTTTCCGAGTCTGTTTGCTTTTCCAAATGAGTCAACCTCTCCATTAAGTTATTGTACTTTTTCAGTTGGAAACCGTAAACTTTTTCAAGTTCCTTGTCCAACTCTTCCACAAATCTGGATTCATCTGAATCGTTCCAGTGTGATTTCTTATCCTTTACGCTATCTTCCTTCAAAAATTTCTTCAAGCCTTCATAATCGATATAAGAGGCCTTCCAAGGAGGATAAACCTCATTGGCCAACTTCACACCAAACAGCATATTCAAAGAGTATTGTTAGGATGACTTCAAGGGCTTCTTTCTTTCCCCTTTTTTTGCAAACGCTTTCGATATTTTTTTGATTATGCTTATATCTCTTTCCAAATATAATTCGCTTCCGATAGAAATGAAAAGACAAAGAAAGGCAGCTTTTTCGGTGCTGTGAAAAGAAAGAAAGAAGCTAATAAAAAGAAAAAGAGAAGGATTAAATCTCAATGACTGAGACACTTACTAGTTTATTCGTACATACCATACAGCGGATTCCGCATCATCTTTCTGAGGATGCAATATGCTGTATGGCAACAGCATATTTATTTGCAAAGCAGCACGTGGGGATTTTTGAATTACATGATTATGCAACCATACAGAAACCTTACATAAGCGCGAGCTATTGAATACTAGGTTCAAAAAGTAAAACACTACTACCAGCGGAAATGGTGGAACTAGTAGACGCACTTGATCTTACTATTAGATTATACACTCAGTACGAGGAACCTCGAGGGAAGTAATGCTCCTTCTCTGTCCCACAAACATCTTTACTCGTTATTCCTTGAGCCTCTAAGATTACTTGAATGAAGTCGTCACTAAAAAAGAGACTCGTCATAAAAAACTGAGCTGAAAAAAGAGTAGCTTTGGCTTGCTTAAAATGTTTAGGAAATATAAAAGTGACATCTAATATGACTAATATAAAAATAGTAAAAATATGGTATACAAAGAAAAAATACACATAATGTATTAAAGAAGAAAAGAACCTGCAAATATTGAGAATAGGGAAAAAAGGGCTAAATGGTCTTTGGCTCCAACCTTGAATCCCAATTCACTCTAGAAGTAGCAATTTTTTCCCCTTCTCAACAGCAGTTTGATTTAGAACTGTTTCCACTCCCACTATTGATGCTAATATTGCCCTCTTTACCGTTACCAACACCGACAAGTTTATTACTATCGATTTTTTCTTGAATCAGTTTGGCTAAAGTAAAGAAAATCTCGTTGACGTTGTCATCGTTCTTAGCACTAGACTCAATGAATGGTATACCCAGCTCCTTGGCCAATGCTTCACCTTGGTCAACTGTCACCACTCTAGTGTCCATATCGCTCTTGTTACCAACCAATAATAGTTGTGCTTCATCGGTCGCATGCTCATTAACAGTTTTAAACCACTGTTTGATATTAGTGAACGTTCTTTCGTCTGTTACATCGTAAACAAGAATGATACCCATGGCACCACGGTAATATGCTGTAGTGATGGTCCGGAAACGTTCTTGACCTGCAGTATCCCAAAGTTGTAGCTTTACCTTTTTACCGTTGATATCAACAGTCTTTATCTTGAAGTCGATACCGATGGTGGTGATAAATGATGGGTTGAATTTGTCTTCAACAAAACGGACCAATAAACATGATTTCCCAACACCAGAATCACCAATCAGTAGAATTTTCATAATAGAGTCGTAACTCTTTCCATTGCCGGAAGAAGCAGAAACAGTTCTTAAACCTGACATTTTTTCTTGCGATATTCCTATTCTTTCTGGTAAACGATATGCTCTTGTATATGTATAGAATATATCTACTTTTCTCTTTTCCTTGTTCTTTATAAAAAGTCCTTGGATATGCTCTTGAAGCTACAACAGATTGAATAATACACAACTAACAAAAAGGCTGTAATAGACTAATTCAAGCTCTACCTTCCCTAAACCTAGAATGTTTTTGTTTGATATAACCTGTCCCCGTCGTTGATCATTTTCCTGTGTGAACTTTCCAGTTTTCCTCAAAATCCTCGCTTACCCGAAGTGTAGTTGCAATAACGATTGCAATACTAACTAACAGGAGATAGCTCACTGCTTTCAGTTGCTTCTTTAATGCATAGACGTCTGTATATGTATGTAACATGGGGTATTGAGTGATATATAGATCAAGCATAATAACTTCTCCACAGAACACCTTCCAGATCTTCCAGTTCTTCCGTTTTAAAAAATGCTCTATCGAACTTCCAAGTGTCAGCTCTCACCTTCTTGAATTCGCTAATAGTATTCTTGGCAGCTTGTCCAGTCATGCCACTAGTTCTGGCCCAGGAGGATAAGTTACTCAGCTGCTTAGGAATCCATAGCGGTAGCGGGAAAACATACGGGAAGGCTGATATTATCGCCCCAAGGCCTAAAACGTTACCGTGAATCTTAATATCAGCCTTTGATAATTTTTGCCTTTCTTTTGAGGAATATTTGTTGACGTCAAGTCCCTTCGCAAACCTGTCAATCAGGTTTAGCAACGCCTGTTCTTCTTTCCAGTTATGAACAATATCAGACAAAATGGATGCAGCACGTACTCTCACTTCCACAAACTGTTCATTATAGAGATTACTCACGACAAATTCTAAAATTTTCGTTTTTTCTTCTTCTGTTAATTGTAGTAATTCCGCTGATAGGAAGTGTTGAATAAAACCCAACTGCAGTTTTATCTGATTCGACGATAATATCACATTTGAAGAACAGACGTAGTCAACAATAGCAGCAACATCATTCTTTCTGACCGGCATGTAACCCAAGCCAGCATACAAGCGGATAGGATCCAAACTGGCAAGAGCGCAAACATCTTTATGCTTCACTAATCCGATTAGAAATGTTAGCACGTAATCAACTAAATATGGAACCAACAAAACCTTATTGGGCCCCCTTGCCATTTCTTTGATCCAATAAAACATCGTGGATGTCCTGTAAAAATACTCAGTCTTTATGAATTCCTGAGGACTCATGCCAATGACACTATCCGCTAAATCTGTGATACTCTCAAACTGCCTCTTGATGTAGGTGTCCACCTTTTCTGGAACTCTTTTCAAAGGTAACCCTAGTCCATCTGGATCATTTAGTTCCGCTTCCAACAGCTTCGTGGGATTTGAAATCGATGGATTGCTTTGATTTTGAACTAGAGTTGTCAATAATTTAGCAGCAGCCTGACGAACCTGATCATATGGATGGTCGACTACTAATTCATCGAAAAGTTTACTGACATTTGGAGCCCTAAACTCCATACTCATCAGAATGCTTCTTAGCATGTAAATCTTGGAGGTTTGATGTGTGGCTGCGTCAGATTTGCGGTCAAACATACTATCTGCATTGATAAAGTGATTGAAGAACGTCTTGGATCTTCTTAAATCAACAACTGCAGGCAACCACCATGCCAATGTACTCCAAATTTCAAAGGCGTCATGGTTCAATTCATAGTCCAAGCATTTAGCTAAGAATATTTCTATAAAAGCATCACGTCTCTGTAAATCAGCGGCCGTCATAAATTTACTGCCACAAATCAAACCAGCTACTATCTCAACAGACATAATCATCGAAGCCTTGTCGTCTTTATTATAGTACGACTCACATAGTTCAAATAGCTCTGACAAGTTTATTTTGCAAAATCCAGATGATATCAAAAGGATAATTAAGGAAAAAAATGATACGTTACCGCTACTAAAAACTCCCCTCGTTTCATTATCTTGGACCAAATTCATAGTTACATCTCTTAAAAATTCTTTTGTCACTAAGCGACCAGTACTCATCAAGACATCCAGTTCGTTCTGATGTAAATTGAGACCCAAAGTTTTTGATGACATGACATATACGGGTCTGCCCCAACATAGCCACCCAACAAATGCTCTTGAGTCAATAAAGTACTCAGGATTTTCGAAGTTGTCCATCTCCTCGGCAAAACTTCGGGGGAAGTTTGTGTCGGAAGTACTCATTACCTCAACAAAGGACGGGTTGAATTCATTTTTATAGGCCTTAGTGATGTCATACTGATAGTCAGACAATGAAATTATTTTGTTGCAAATTGACAACAATGACTTTACAATCAGATGTATAATTTCTGGATGCTTTGTAGCGGTTTGAGAAATTATTGAAGAAACTGCCCTTTTGTCGGGCTTACTTTCCAAACTCGATTGAATTTGTGTAACAAAACGGACAATAAACATTTTGATCTTCCAACCCATCTCTTTTTCATTGTCCAGTTTATCTAGCAACCTATTTTGCAAATCGACTAACAGTGAAAGGTAGTATTCACGTTTTTTCTTTTTGGCAAGTTTTACCGCCTCCACTTGCAAATTAATGGTGTCATCTGGGGGTGCCAAGGGTAAGAAAGCTTCATCAGAAATAACACATACACTAGAAGGAATCTTTATGCCAATGACAATATCAGTTAAAATCTTGTCTGCATACATACCAATTTCCAATTCATTTACATGACAACATTCAATCAGCAAAAATATCAATCGGTCGATGTCTCTATAATCAGTCATGAGCTTCCTGTGAATTTTCTTGATTAGCAACACGTTTAGGATGACTTGAATTTTCATATAATCGTGTTCTTTAACCGCTTTTTCCAACAGTGGGATTATTTTATTGATAACTACACCGTATGACCCGACTAACTGTTTCATACAATGCACCAAGGTGCCTTGTGCTGGTTTATAAATATCAGGATAAAGAGAAGTGGCCAAATGTATGATGTCGACTAATAAAAGATTCTCTAACTTAGAACCTTTTCTATTTGTTGAATGTAACAGGACTCTGCTTTGATGCAAACCATTTGCTCTGATTGCAAAATTGGTTCTCGTGAATGGCTCATTTACGTGGGAAAGGGATTGAACGTTTTCCAAAAAATCGACATCAATGAAGGCATCTGGATCTTCATTGAAGACCGTTTCTTGTCCCAGATCTGTAAACCAAACTTTCAATCCATGTAATAAAATTTGGAACATGTTGGTGTTGTTTTCGAAGTTGGTAGAAAGGAAAGTGTAAAGTTTGTGGAAGAAACGTCCGATAAGGGCTCTTACTTTGTGGACTTGTATATATTGTGGGTTTTGTAGCTTCTCTTCGGTGGTATTTCCAAAGTAGTAATTGCAGCTGTAAATATCTAAATCTCTGAAGGCAAGGTCCGAACTCATAGATGAGTTGTCAGCACCGCGAGAGCCTGCAATAGGGGTGTTTACACCGGATGGCATCTCAGATGCTATCTGGTCATCAACAATTAATTCATTTGGGAATTCATCTCTCAATTGCACGACATCAGAAACGCCTTCATTCAGTCCTGCTTCAATATCCTTACTTTCGATATAATCTTCTTCATCCTTAACAGAACGAATTTGTTCAATATCGATATCCAGTTCTTGAGCATCACAATTGTTTTCGCGGATGTTCTTCAATAAAATCAGCTTTTCTCTGTATGATAAGTTTGATTGAGTTCTATATTTGCTGAAATCTGGATCGAAAAGCAAACTTGACCCAGAAAGCGTATGTGTCATAACTAAAACGTATTTCTGTATCATATCGCCGTATTCGGAGTCATTCCGTGGAGTTTTCATCAGTTCTTCAACTTTATTGATACAATAGTCGGTGAGGCTTTCCAAAATGCTTATAGATAAGGTAATTTCATCATCAGAAGGTACATGCCATTTAAAGTTCAAATGCTGTTTTTCGAATCTTCTAGGATCGAACTGTAGTCCTCCCCATCTGTCCTCCTCGGGAATCATAGAGTCTTCTGGGAATAAGCGACAGTCGGTTATTTCGGTAGTACACAGAGTTGCTAAAGCACTGTGAATAACGATAGATGTAATAACATCTAGTGGAGGATTAGTCACGTTGTCGTATAAATATTTCATGAATGTTATCAACTCGTCACTATAATCCAATAACGAATCGTGACATTGCCTCAAAACATCGTTTAGTGTGGTCAAATACAAAACTAACTTAACATCCCTTTGCTGAATTTCAGAGGTACTTCTAACAGACCCTGCACCCCTTTTTATTTGCTCTTTGACGTGGAATAAGAGGGTTTTAACTAAGTCCTTACTTAAAGTATTATTTCTTCTCACTATTGCTGCTAATGGGATAGTGATTAATTCGTAATTTGGATCCTTCTCCTTGAAAGAGTCATTACTCCAAAAGTTCCTCAACAACAAATCAGCGAAATACTTGAATAGTTTATCGTCCATAGATTCTTGTAAAATCATAGTAGTTTGATTTATTTTAGTGGCCAAGGAGTCCTCTAAATCCACATCGATCAATTGGAAAACCTTCTCTGCATATACTTTCAAAATACTTTCAAAAATTGTGGTAGAAGCTATAAAAGCATTATTAAGCAGTTTTTCATCGATTTGGAAGGTCTTTGAACTTTCACCGCTTTTGATGTGATAGAAGTGTTGTTCGATCAAAGGAAGAGTGTCTGAGTCAAATGATAAATAATCTCCTTCGTTCGTGAGGTTTTTGATGGGGATGAAAGCAGCAATGGATACAATTCCATTGATGAGGTTGCTTGTTAAATTGGTATCGTTCATATCAAGCTTGGAGACCAGCATTGAAAGGACGTTTGTTATATGCACACGATATAGTTTGTCCATTACAATAAATCTAATGATTCTAGTGAACTGTTTTAAAGAGGAGATAATCCTGTGTTTCGAATTGATAAATTGGTCAGACAATGTATCATACAGATCTAGCAGTATTTTATCATAGATGAGATATGCGTTTGAAGGGTTCAGTTCTAATAAGTATGCAAAGCAGGAAATGTAATAATTGGCGATATCAGAATTTTTATTTTGTGAACCCAAACCAACAATATTAAAAAAAATTCGGACAATCTCTTCATGACAAGAAGAGGTTAAACATATCTCGTTTGCAGCACCATTCGAACATATTTCTTCTTCATATTTGACCCTCCCATGATAGGTTTTGATGAAAGAATGGACAAATTTAGCGTTTGGCTTAGTCCAAAACCCATTATTAGAGGGATGAATAAACGTTTCGATAGCTTTTGCTAAGCTCAGAAGCTTCTCAAAAAATTTATCTTTATTACAACCATTTATAGCATAAACAAAAGGTTTCACCGTACGGGAGTAAGAATGTATTTGACCGTCTGTTCTAAGGTGACCTTGCAGCCTATTGAACATAAAAGTCATTTGATCATCTGTAAAAATTCCGAACTTGCCAAAATCCACTCCAACGACTTCCTTCTTGTGATCGTTGCTTAATATCTTGTTATGAACGTCCTTGGAAATTGATCCAACAAAATCATACATGTGAGTGTCGATAGCCACGTTCGCACTGACTGAGCTCCAAATGCTGTAGCAGAAAGGGAAATAATCGACGATTTTAGAATGGATATGATAGTGATAAGGAACGACGGATGTAATAATAGGCATTATAGCCATCATCGTAGAAGGAGCAAGACTAGACAACAGGAAATTCATGGTATCAACTAATAAATCTTCCTTCGACTCATCGAAAAACGGTTTGGCGTTATGTGCATGTTTCAACAGTAATCTAAATAATTGCAAATCTTCCTTTGACGATAGTTCATAACGAGCATAGTCAGGATCTGGATAAGGTAGGAATTCGCAAAGGAAATCTAGCATGATTTGATGATCTAACAAGAGGCCCTCTCTTTGCAGCAGATCGGTAAAATTTGTCCTATCATCATCTGTGCTTACTAATCTTTCAAACATATCCACGTGCATTTGTCTATACACCTTTTGACCTTGAACAAGTGACAGATAATAATAAACTGTTGCAAGAGATTTTCTTAGGGCGACTGGAAAATCAAAATGTAAACAATTCTTGAGCTCATTGGTCCAATGGTTAACATTGACAATGGTGGCTGATTTGGCAGTGATCTTCCCCGTGGCATTGAAATCGGGCCCAGTTAAGTCAAAGTATTCATCTAATTCGTCTTCTAAGCCTTCTGCATCGTCGTAATTGGCAATATCGTTCCCAAGTAAATCATTCTCTGCTGTGTTGTTGGATAATCTGAAAAGATCAGTCTTAAGGGCTAACTCATCTACCTCTTTCTTCAAATCAGCTAGATCCTTGCTGGAAATAGAGATCAAACCCTGTATATCTAATGAGCTAATGGCGATATAAAGATTGACTAATACGTGGCACAAATATTTCGCTTGATCCTCATGACTTTCAGTTTTATACGGCAAAAACTCCTCAATAGGAAATTCAGGTCTCACTGACCTGCTGAACCACCTAGAATTCGGGTCGTATATATTCTTGATATGTTGCCCTCTGTCGCTAACATAGTCTAGTGTATAATGCTGCAGTCTTTCATTCAAGAGGAGTGTAGAGTCCATACCATTGAACAGTTTTTGATCCTGCACCGTTGGGGTAGCTGACCTTGCCCTTAGCGGAGAATCCGGTCTTGCCTCTGAGGTAAACAGCCTGGACCTCTTGCGTTTTATCTCGCCTTGCGAAGAACTGGGCCTTCCTGGACTTCTGTCCACACGCTTCAATTGAGACAAGGTTTTGTTTGTAATGGGAATGGGCGATTTGATATCGTCGTCATTGTTAGCTGTCATTGGCGGTAACAAATCGAAAAAATTAACGTACAAAGCTAGTCGCCTAAAAATGAAAAGTGTGTGTGTGTGTGCAAATGCAACTGCAAAGTTCGATATCGTTTTCGCAGTACTTTTTACAATCCAATGGAGCTTTGTAATGACAACTCAGTTGTAGACTTGCGAAGAGTGTGCACTTCATTGGTGAGAGATGAGAAAGAACTTAAAAAATTCTTTTCTAAGGGATACCTCGGGCGCCACCCACCGCGATCGGGTCACCCTAAAATGACATTATTTGGTGCTATTGTTACTATCATATTACACTAGCTAGTATGACTACATATATTATTACCAGTTATTAGGCATTTGTGGCGACGGAACTACTTCCATTCACTCATAGTGCATAATTGCTCAAGTCCAAAGTGATGGTCTTGGAGGAGTTTTCCTGTTGCTGCCTGTAGACGCCAACGAGTGCATCAGACTTTTCGAACATGGTGTTTTTCAGCGAAATGACGATGAACTGGAGGTCCGGATTACGGTGTCTTCTTATGTAGGCTGCAATTCTCTGGACATTGGTTATGTCTAAGGCAGCGTCCACTTCATCCAGGACGAAGAAGGGGCTTGGCTGGTAAGAGTTGATAGCAAATAGTAAAGCCAACGCAGCCACTGTTTTTTCACCACCAGAAAGGTATTCCATATCCTTGAATCTTTTCAAAGGTGGAGTTGCATGATATTTGATTCCCGCGTTGAACGGTTCGTCTTCGTCTTCTATAGTTAGAGAGGCGTTACCACCGGCCAGTTCCACATTGGAATTGGGGTTTTTGGTCAGTTCTCTGTAGATTGCATCTAGATGATCACTCACGTAATCAAACGTCTTTTCGAATAATTCTTTCCTTTTTCTCTTGATCTTTAGAAATTGACTCAATATTTTCTTCTCTTCTGCCTTCAATTCCTCCGTTTCGTTATTAATCACTTCAAATCTCTCTTCTGCCTCGTCATACCTCTCTTCGGCTCTCGCATTGGGTTGCAACTCGTTCAATATTTCCTCCACTTCACGGATTTTTTCATCCAGCCCTTTCTTTGCCGAATCAGTATTACTTTCTTTGTATTTCTTGGGCAGTCCTTTATAATCTACATCGATTTTGTTGGAAATTGAAATTGCTTCAGAATCACCAGAAGCGATGGGTAGATCATCTATTGTCGTTTCCGATAATATAGGCAGATTTATATTGGAAATTTTGCAATTTTTCAACGCCGTCACCCTTTCCAAGTCAAACTTTTCGGTGTCTTCCTTTATGCCGTCTCTTTCCCTTTTCAAGATTTGTAAGTTACTGTTCATATCTTCTAAAACGTCTTCATTGGAATTTAAATCGCTTTGCTTTGCTGTAAATTTCCTTTGCAACCCCTCCAGATGAATTTTATTCTCCTCCAATTTGGACTCTAACGATTTGATTTTCATTTCTGCTGCTTCTTCCTGCTCTTCCAAGGACTTCATTTCAATTTGAGCGCTTTTCAGGTCATTCTGGGCCTTTTCATATCTCCTTTGTGTAGTGTTTAATCTGTCTTTTTCGAATTGTAGCTTATTTTCAACGGTCAAGATTTGTTTTTGCAACTGTTGTAACTCTCTTGACTGTTGCCTCATTAACTCACCAGAGTGATTTTCATATTCTTTGATAGAGAAGCCGATTTTATCTGTGAATTTCTTGAAGATGTCATTTTGCAGTGCTTCCTTCTCTTTCTCTAAATCATTTCTAGTGTTCTCCAAATTTTTCAGTTTCTCCTCCAATTCGGTTATCTTTGGTTGGATTTCCTTCTCTATCAAGTCATTATGATATTTAATCTCTAAGTTATTTTCATCCAAGGAGCGCTTTTGTTGTGTTACTTGGGTTCTCAAACTTGCTATATCAGAATTTAATAGAGAGACACTATTTTCAACTTCTCTTGCCCTAATGGAGTTAGAGCGTTGACTATTGGAAAGCTCATCGATTTGGATTAGCAGTTTGTCCTTTAGAGACATTAGGCCTTGATATTCTTCTTTGTCCCACCTATTATTAGCGTCTCCCGATATACCTCCTGTCATCAAACCAGCCTTGTGAATTAGGGCCCCTTCGATTGTAACCAGCTTGGCCCTCACGCTTTTTTTCCATTTCAAGTCTTTGGCAATATTTAATGTATTACAGATAATGGAATCTCCACATACATACTGCATCGCTTTTTCATATTCCGAGTCATAATCTATGGCATTTATGGATAAAATGTAGTCTTGTGAATCAGGCAATGATAACGTGGGCAAATCTGTCTCGATAGTGTCAAGTGGTATGAAAGATGCGGTGCCTGCACGTTGCTTCTTCAAAAATGCAATACATTCTTGAGCCACAGTTAAGTTTTCTACAATTACAGAATCAAAATTCCTACCCAAAATAGTAGACACTGCCAAGCCGTATTTTTCCTTCTTTGGGTGACAAAGGTCGTGAACAAGACCTTTCACACCGGGGAAAAATCTTTTCAGCATCGCTATATTTTCTCTCAATTTTCTTTCCTTCATTGTTTCTCTTTGATTAGCACTTAAGTCGTCGATCTTCACCAAGGTCTCTCTCAACTTGAAATTCAAGTCATATTCTTTGTTATTGGCTGACTCAATATCAGATTGCAGTTTTTTCAGCTGATTCAACCGTTCAGTATGAAGAGCATTTTTTTCATTCAAAGAAGCTCTCAAATCATTCAATTGAGTGTCTAATTTTTCACCTGTAATCAAAAGCTCTTCTGTTATCCTCCTTTTGGAAATATCGGCCCTTTTGTTAAATCTGTCCAACTCGTCCAGTATTTCCTGTTTATGGTTATTGGAAAGGGAGATTTTTTCTTCTAGAACTGACCCCCCCTGAGTTAGATATTTTTCATGCAGAAGATCGTATGTCTTCAGGTCATTTTCGTTTAGCTTAAATTTCTCATAATTCCTGGCAGATTCTTTGATTTCCTCCTCAAAAGTTTTCTTTGATTTGGTTACTACTTTCAGTTGTGTTTCGAATCTCTCTACGTAAGCTTCCTGTCTTCCAAGATCCCTCTGTAAACTTTCGATTCTTTTTTCAATATGAGAAATACGTTTTCCTGCCGCTTGTTGAGGAACTTTTATTAGCCGCAAATCTGAAACTAGTTTTTCTTTATCTTTGACAATATACTCTAATTTACTTTTCTGCTTAGAAATTATAGTGCCTTCCTTTACAAAGGAAGATTTTGAGCGCTGCAGCGATTTCATTTCGTTGTTTATTTTTTCTTTTAGAGACGATACTTCAGAGTTAGATGCCGACAGCTTATCCATTAGCTCTTCCTTTTGCTGCTCCAGATGATATAACTGCCATAGGGCCTGAAACCTTTGCAGCTCATTTTTTTTGTCAACTTGTTTTATATATTCCTCGTTCTTGTTAATACCCTCCTTGTATGTTTTCAATTCACCGTGAATTCTTCTTCTATTTTTGATAGATTCGGTTGCAGATTTGCCTAATTTTTCAATTTTTTCTTTTAATTCATCATACTCCTTTTTATACTGAATAGAACCTGACACCTCTTCGAACATTTTAGACAGTTCTATCGGGGACTGTGCTGCAATTTGTTCAACGTCGCCTTGGAACACCAAGAAGTTTTTGGCCTTGATAAGAATATTTTCATTTTCCAGAAATACGGAATAGTCCCTATAGGAGACAGATTTACCATCAATCTTATAACTAGTATCACCGTTTCTGGAGATTATCCTCATGAGCTCCACCAGTTTGTTTCCCTTCTGGTAAAAGGCCTTCACGTACGCAGATTTCGGGTTGGAGGTGGTCGCATCATCGTCAGAGGCACTATCATCATCGTTATCGTTATCGTTACCATCGTTCAAGATCCCTCTATAGATCAAATCCTTCAAGACATTTGACCTTAAGTGATTACTGCGTACACCGAGCACGAACGAGATGGCATCCATCATATTTGATTTACCAGAACCGTTAGGGCCGATAATGCTTGTGAAGTTTGACTCGCCAAATCCTACTTTGGTGACACCTCTATAGGACTTGAAATTACTCAATTCTAAGCCAACTAACCGCCCCATTATGCCTTCTTCTTTTTATTTCTGTCAATAACTTCCGTATAGCTGCTTTGACTGACTCTTTTTGAGATGTGATATGGGAATCTTGAATCTTATAAAGAAAGCATGGCATTCCATTTGATTTTACGCGTTATTGATACTTTATTTGTTTTCCTAGTAACGCGTTTATCACCATCAACGATTATTGGACTTAGCGCAGAGAGTGTGATAATAATAGTGATCAACTCTGAAATGTTGAATATCCTTTACAGACTTGTGTTATTGATATAGTTGTCCTGTTGTATATCTTCTAGCTTGAAGAAAAGTTCGAAGCAATTCAACTGTAAATCCTCGAAGGCAAATCTGTTGACACCTTGAAAAATAAGAATCCGGTATATATACTCTAGAACAGTTACTTCTCTCGGGAACGGCGTTCCTGACCATTCCTTAGCATCAGTTTAAGAAGTAAAAAAATCTACATAAACGTTTTGTAATGAGGTTTGGTGAGATAGCTCTTGATTTCTTCACTTGACTTTTTATTTATTTTTGATTCTTACAAGCAATTTTTTCAGAATGACACCTTTTTCGCACAAGTATTTGTATTAATTCCCTTTTCAGTGAAAAAACATTAATCAGAAACATTTACCATTTGTAAACAGAGCTAAACAAAAACTGAAACCATATATGCGCTCAGGCTTCACTTGGTGTTCACGAATTATGTTCGCGGATTTTCTGTCATTTGTTGCTGATTATATAACTATTTATTTCTTGAATTATATTATCTGAGTATGATTGATGCTTGTTCTTTATGAAATCTTATAATGGTATTATACTAGTCCTTGCTAATCCCAAAGAAGTAGAAATGGATTCCAAAGATGATGACGAGGAGTTTACAGAATTGCTAAGGTAGTTAATTTTCGAAGCTTTACTAAAATCCAGAATTTCTAAGAAACTCTGTCCATCTTTTTCCCCCGCCGCAACAAGTGTTTTGCCCTTAAAGTTAACCGACCAAATCTGATCAGCGTCCTTTAAAATATTTGAATGGACGAGTTTTCCACTTCTTAAGTTGTAGATATTGAACTGACCTTCGGACCCACTCACCAAAATATTATCAGAAACGTAGAACGTGGTAATCGGGCTCAGATTGGTATGGTGATAAGAAAATTTTCTAGAGTAATCGTTTGCATCCCAACCTCTTATTGAACCGTCTGCAGCGGCGCTGACCAAAAACTTATCAGACAATCGTAATAAACCGACCAGTGCTGTATGACCCTGCAAGGTATACATGGCTCCAAGTATTTTGGCGCATGGGGACGCGGAATTTGTTGCGTAAGAACATTCTCCATTATTCCAAATGTTCTCCAGATCCCAAATTCTAATTGTGCAATCCATACTGGCAGAAATGCACCTTTTCCTTTCATGATCATATATTGTTGAATAGATACGATCAGTGTGCCCGCTTAAAATATATAGACATTTCATTTGCGCAACATCCCACACAATTAGTGTGTTATCATAGGAGCCGCTAACGACAATATTACCATGACCAGAGACAGTCCTTACAGATGCCATGTGTCCTCTTAGAACCCCTACAAAATACGGATTTTCCTCTGGGGTGTGAAATACCAACGGATAGTCATGTTCAGGTTCATGACCAGCGGTAGAGGACTCCTTGGGCAATTTCCAGATGTGTAGAGTGTTGTCCCTGGAGCCAGTAACAATATACTTGGTATTCTTGTATTCGACTATATCGAGGCATCTTACCGTTGAATTGTGACCCTTAAATACGTGGGTACAACAGCCCTTCTTGATATCCCAAACGCGCACCGTTCTATCGGTGGAACCACTAACCAAGATACCACCATGGGCATACTTCAAAGCCCAAACCCCGCCATCATGTCCTGATAGTTGTAAAAGGAATTTTTTATTCACCGAATCATAGACTCTAATCATTTTATCGTCTGCGCCCGTGATGACATAATTATCTTCAAATTGCAAGCACGTAATAACGCTTGTCATATGGCCTCTTAACGTAGTCCTCTGTGGCAAGAATTTGGGATTATACCAATTCTTCAAAATAAACATATTTTCCAGGAAGGACAATCTAAGTCGATCTTGTTGTAAAAGTTTTGGGTATCTCTCGGACAGTTTGAGATTAAAATGATTAAAACTTTTTGGGCTAACAAAATTTTCGGATATCAGTAACTTTTTCCATAGCGACGTAGATTTTCTAATTATCTTGTTCCAATTCTGCGAGACCCCAAGCGAATTTATAATATCCTCAAACTGTAAATAATTGAAAATCTTCAAACTTATTTCAAAGGGCAAAGACGCAACTAGATCTCTCTTCAGATTATCTTTGATTAAAGTCCCTAAATCAGATAACTCACTCCTATCCATGTTTGCGACCAGTCTGAACAATAAGTTTTTGAAGTATACGTGGGGCAAATTGTTGTTTATTGCAGTAAAAATTTCATCAGAGAGGTATTCTGGAGAGATGATAGAATCTTTAGATTCTATCAAATCGGCTATGTTGTTGTTGTTAATCGTTTTCGCGGTTTTAGCCAAAGGCGTCGTGGTACCTGGAGAAGATGCTGTAGGCGATAACGGCAGCGCTCCTTCTTCCATAAGGTTGTTGTTATTGATGGTAGTATTGTTGATATTACTATTAGCATCACTACCAGTTGCCGTTGCCGCATTAGCGGCAGTAGGAGCAACAACATTATGAGATGCCACTCCTATGCTAACGCTTAATGTAGAGGGTGCGCCAGGAGTGTCATCTGCGGGCAGCAGAAGGTTTTCTGTATCGTTAGTCAGGTCCGCTAAGATATGCGGACTATCACTATCCAACGATGGTGCACTAGCATTCTGCAAGTTCGCTTGACGAAAGGATTTGTGATTGCTTTGCTTTAGCCTTTTAAAATCCTCGTGTTCGGGAGTGGATTCACTGGAACCAGCTGCTCGTTTCCTTTGAAACTCACCAACGTCCTCTTCATCGCCTTGCGCATCAACTGTATTAGTTGTGATAGAGTCTCGATGAGTACCAGCGGCAGCAACAAGCGCACTAACACCATCTGGAGAAGCTACGTTGCTGGACACACGGTAACTATATGGAACAGGAACACCACGTAGTGGAAACTCAGCTGAGGGAAATGAACTCATGATTTGAAATAATTTTTTGCCTTTCTTTAATTATTTATGCGTAATTTTTCTTCGAACCGCAACAAGTTAGATGAGAAGAAGGGGAAGAAGCACTGGAAGTAAACTACCTTTTCCTCGAAGAAACACTATCTTATGAGCACACAGAAACAGAAGCGCTTTGTTGAGCAATCCAGGTCCATATAACAACTATAGTGGGCTTTGTCTCGCGAGATATACAAGTCGCAATGTTCTAGCGAATTCAGTATTATTTCAACAGGCTTTTGTTTCGTCCGACTGAGCGAGGGTGTCGCCTTTGCCTGGAAGAAAAAGTTACTCTAGTCATGATAATCAAAAGCCTCCTATATGATTGTATAATTACTGCAAGAAATTCAGAAAAGCCCATAATATTGTAAAGCGATGGCACAGAGCAAAGGCAATCCTCCTCAAGTACCTTCTGGCTGGAAGGCTGTGTTTGATGACGAGTATCAAACTTGGTTTTATGTAAATTTATCGACAAACAGCTCTCAATGGGAACCACCAAAGGGAACAACATGGCCAAGACCCAAAGGTCCCCCACCAGGGGTCAACAATGAGAAAAGTTCTCGTCAAGAGGTTGATCAGGCTCCCCCACCCTATTCTTCACAGTCAAGAGCACAACCTCAAGCACCAGCACAACAAACACGTTACTATCAGCCTCAACAATCTCAGTACCCTCAACAGCCTCAACAACAACGTTATTACCAACAGCAGGCCCCAATGGCAGCAGCAGCTCCACAGCAAGCATACTATGGAACTACTCCAAGTGCTGCTAAAAGCAGCGGACATGGTGGCGCGATGATGGGTGGTTTACTTGGTGTTGGTGCAGGTTTGTTAGGCGGAGCCATGCTGGAACACGCATTTGACGACCACGATAACTATGACCAACCAGATAATGTGGTTGTCGAGAACAATTACTACGGCGATGACGGTGGGTTCGACGGTGGTTTTGATGGTGGATTCGACGGTGGCGATTTTTGATGCAGCTAAGCTTTATGGGCAAGAACGATAAAATGATACAAGTTCACGAAGCTGCTTTGTTAGCTGCCATTTAAATACGGATACATATGGATATATACTTCCAGAGACCATTTAAACAAAAACCAAAATCCTTACCACTACATGAGAGATATCAAAAAACGATATTCTACGTCACTTCAGTCGCTACGTAAGTTCGGTGCCAGTTTAATTTCTTTGTTTTCTTCGGTGGTACTTAATGAGAATGTTGTACTCGTTTGGTAGTGCTAGACAATCAGGAATGTCAACAGGCATTCGAAGTTTGGTGGGGGGTTCAACAAGCATCATATTATCTGCTAAGCAGCAGACATAGTCGTGGGTTGACTGCGCCTCCTAATACATTGCAGCACACAATTGAGCCGCTATACCCGATATGAGTTAGATTTCACAATTTACGTTTAATGGCCTATTCTTTGAATGAAAGGACCCTTTGATGTCACATTATGCACGTCCATGACATCTAAACTGGCGCCATTTTCCGAAGTACTCGAAATACCTTTTAATAAATACTACTGGTATGGGATATAATGGTAGCAGCATTCAAGAGAACTGCTCGAAGAAAATGCATGCGTTTTTTAGAATTAACTGTCTGAATACTTCGCTATAATATCAGAGATGGAACAGACCCTATGGAATTGAGTTTTGACCGGAACATCTTCTGTTTGTCATTTACGACACAGCAACCATACTTACACTTGGATGTTAATTAGACCGTATCTTATGTGATGTATACTCCAATTGGTACAGATTCTGGGGGGGGGGGGGTAGTTTCCGAGCTAAATCATGAGGGAAGCAAGGGTGAGAGTAAGAGTAAGATTAGGACTAAAGGTTACGTTTCGGGATTACCAGCTCCCAATTATATATGTCACAGTTCTTTACCACCGTCATTTCAATCGCTTGACTTCCGGAATATTCGATTTTCTACTAGATTTTTTGAACTAGCTACGGTTTCAACTAATATGAGCACGTTTCTCATTCGATGTCATTCGCTTTCTCGTTTTCTCCCCCACTTGCGACGCTATCAACGAAGTTAATACAGATCGCATCATTCCTTAGGATAGGAAGGAGCCCAAAATTTTTTCATTTTCCAAATATCACCAATTGATTACTGTTACTTTTATTTATCAGACTTTAAAAACATCAAAAAAACTATTTACTATCGACTATGGCTAGCGGTGTGCTGCTTGTAGACTGTGCTAGCCTTCTGGAGCTGGGAATCCAATCGCCAGATTTCCATGGTTTTATCCTCTCTTCGTACATTTCGTTAACTTCCTCTAGAGTCAGTCCCTTTGTCTCACAAACAAAGAAGAAGACATAGAAGTATGAAAAGATCAGGCAGCCCATGAAAACATAGCCATAAGAGAAGCCGATGGCTCTGGTAATGAAGGGAGTGAAAAATCCAATCAAAAAACCCCACATCCAGTTCGCGCCAACTGCAATAGCCATGGCACGGTTCTTCACTCTTAATGGATATGTCTCTGCCACGATGACATAGGCAATCGGAGCCCAAGTAATGGCGAAACAGAAAATGAAAAAGCAAGTGAACACAATCATGACGTTACCTGCGTTTTGTGAAGAGGGATAGTCTTTCCCATGTGGCCATAATCTGGTGACACCAATAGTGGCAAATATGACAAAACAAACGGCCATTGATGCGGACCCACACAATAAGCACTTCCGGCGTCCAAATTTATCCACAATATATAGTGCAACAAATGTGGATGCAAAATTGACAACCCCGAGTACAATGGACGTCTCAAAAGAGTCTTCCATTCCAACGGCATTAAAAATGGTGGTACCATAATAAAAGAAATAGTTACAGCCAGTGAGCTGTTGCAGCGATTGGATGACGACACCCATGATTACTCTTGGAAGAATTGCGCCTTTATTCGAGAAAAGCTCACTCCAGCTGGCGTTCCCAACAGCCCTTTCTAACTCCATATTCGCGACTATGGCGTCAACCTCTGAAATCACACCTAGGTCGGTGACTGCAACCTTGTTTGATCTCGCTAATGACCTTCTGGCTTCTTCAAATCTACCCTTTTTAACCAAATACCTTGGTGATTCCGGAACCATAACCATTCCAACCACCATGAAGACTGCCCAAGCAAAACATAAGCCCAAGGGGACTCGCCATTGTATTGAGTTGGAATATTTCTTAGTACCATAGTTAGTGCAGTAGCCCAAGAAAATTCCAAGAGTAATCATTAGTTGGTAGAAGGAAACGCAAGTACCCCTTAGGTGTTTTGGAGAAATCTCTGAGATCAAAGTTGGAGACAACACGGCGACACCGCCAACACCCATTCCGGAAACAATCCTACCAATGAAGTATTGATACCATTTGTCAGTTGAAGCAATCTGGATGACAATACCAACAACGTATACCAGGATAACCCACATCAAGCCAATTCTACGCCCATAAATATCGCCTAGGCGTCCCAGTGTCAACCCGCCCACGGCACAACCTATATTGAAAATACCAACAATCAAGCCTGTTCTGACATCTGATAGCTGAAAGCTACCATCTCTTTGTACTTCACCAAACCTTCTCTTGAAGTCCGTCTGGTTGATAAATCCAGAAATGGTTCCTGTATCCCAGCCAAAGATAAATCCGCCGAAGGCAATCATGAGGCAAAGGCCCATCACTGTCCAGTAAGCGATGATGGGTTTGTAAGGAATATCCAAACTAGCCTCCTTTACTTCGGGAGTTAGTTGGACTTCATCCTTTCTAACTGGCGATGGGGAAGCCTTAGTAGAAGCCCCCAAAACCGAAACATTTCGACTAATCATTTTATTCGTGTTTTTTTAACTCAGCTATTTTTGGTTAATTAGTATACCTTTATAGCATCCGGTAAATGTTCTAATGAAAAAGAGTTGTGAATCGACTAATACCGAAGTATAGAGGGACCAACATCATTTCTTGTGTCTTTATATATCAACAGAAAACGTGAAAGTACAATAAAAAGGGGAATTATTTGATTACTACACATTATTTTCTGTGTAATTACCTCACACCAAGACTGCGAAATAGCTCTCACAATCGTTCAACTGAGTGTACCCCGCATTCAGAAGCAAGGCAATAAAATAACCTTAAATTTCGACGGTATGTGTCAAACTTCGATGACACAGAAAGTCTTGTACTCAGAAATATACTGTCCCTTGTTTTCTTGGCGCCAAGCTGAAATTTTTATTATACAAAAACGATATCGAAGGCCTTGTGAAAAGATGCATCAGCTCAATTTAGGGGAAAATAAGAATAAGGCAGCGCCGGCGTTTAACAAAAGTAAATATTACTACAGTAAACGTACTACCTGCTGCCCATTTCCGGTATGTCGAATGGGGAATTGACTGCATAAAAACTTACGAAACGTATTTCCGCGCTTTTACATACACAATTTTAATGGCGTCACAATATCAACATTCGTGCCGAAAGAAGGTAAAAACAAAATATGCAAAAATGTGAAAGTCCTCTTGAAATACTTGTTAGGCGCACGATGAACACAAGAAGCGACGCCCTTACTGACGTGTATGCCACTCTCTTGTTATATTCCTTCAAATAAAATGATAATCAGAACACGATGGGTCACCGGTTGCATCTGGCTCTTAGCGCATCAAATAAATATACAACCTTGGTAAAAATAAGAAAATGAAAAATTAATGGTTGGAAGTTTCCTACGTACTAGTCTAGTTGCTGTTTGGGCCCGATATATATGCCTAAAAATCTCGGTTTCCCTGATGTATTTATTAAAGTAGCTACATGATCATCACAGTCCGAAGGCGAAGTTCACCAATCCCTCTTATTCCCTGGCTGATTACTTTTTCAAAGCGTTCTTGAAATATTTGTGTGACTGGCTGGACCTTATCTATTTTCTTTCCCCCTCATGGATTACTAGATGTTGTTGCAACACTTCAAAAATTTGTTCGATGCTGTTTACCGACAAAAAATTGAGAGGAAGATGGATTTATTGGTCTTTTGATAGTATTTTTGTAGGAATCCCTAAGGGAGGAATAGTAGGTGCCACCGTCACCATCCACTTCAAAGACTAAAGTGTTAAAATTTCTTTTCACAGGACAACTAGAAATATTAAAACGACGTTCAACAACGTTTTCCTTGGCGCTAAATTCCGCATCTTTCAAAATTTGAGGCGATGCGGGTTTACTTAGTTCTCTTGAACATCCAACTACAACTTGGGACGGCAAAAAATGCGAATCAATGCTACTCGATTTTTTTTTATGGGAAAGAATTTCAATATCTTCTTTTAATAAATTTCTTCTGAGCCATTCAAGCACCCTATCTCTTTTACGAGTTTTTACTTCATTATTTGCGAGGTCCTTTGATATACAGTTAATCCTTTTTTTCCATCGCGTGAGCTTGTAAGCTGCTCCATTTGCTATAGGCTCAGGCGTATGCTGCACCATAGTCTTATTCATTGTTGTGTTCAAAACAATATTTTTTTCAATCACAACGTGTGATACCAGTTCCCTTACTTTTATGTAGCCATCATTTTGAAATTGCAAACTTTCGTAAAAATCAGGTGAAGAAGGCGCAATGCTTCTTTTTGGTCGACGTTTGGACATCCTATTTTATTAGCTAAACTGCAGTGTTTCGACAACTATATTCTTTTCTTTATGCTTGACCCATTCATAAAATGCGACTACTACTCTTAACGTCTTAGTTTTCAAGCTATTTTCACACCTACAAGATTTTCTTAGCGGATACAACAGATAACCAAGCTTTGTGTCAGAGGACGTGAAAAAAAAATTTATTTGCAATGAATACACGGTAAGGATGAAAACTTGATGTTTCATTTGCTACTTTGTTTTAGTAGCCTCATAATGGATTCACTGCAAAGGAAATTACAAAGTTGATTACTTTCATATATTCAGGAAAAGAGAATTCGAAATTACTGACATGTACGTGAGAAAGAAAAATCAACAAGAAATGGGAACAATCTGAGAAGGGACCGATGCACGTATTAAGCGGTTACCAATGTTCTATATACAAAACAATCAAGGCGCCTTATAGTAAGAACTCGAAGGTGCTCTTGGCTTAAAAACGATATCTTAAACACAACATCTTTATAATTAGACCTTTCAGCCCGAATTGAGACAATCTTGTAGAATATCGCGCACAACGAAAATAGTTACCCTCGAATGCCGTTCTGCTGTAGCAGTTTAGTAAAGACCTCTATGAATATTCATATCGCCTCGAAAACAATCCCAGAGTTGATATGCGCAAAGTCAAGACTAGATAAAAATCATCAAAGGACTTTATTGCTCGTTTATTCAGTTGAAAATGGGGAAGAGAGTGTACGATCCAATTCACGATACTTTTCAGCTGCGGGAAGACAGCCCTGACGAAAGAAAGGCGGGCTCTCTTGTACGTTCTGCCCATTCGGAGGTAACTGAGGGAGAATCTCCAGACTCCAATCCATCAGGGATGGATGTGACCAGCAAAAGCGTCCCAGTAATACATGATATTGAAATCGACGACAAAAATGATGACGATTCCACGCAAAGTGAAGAAGAGAATACAAACATCTTACTTAACTTTGAACCTTCCATGGTGCCTGAAGCAACAGGAACGGGAGGGACAACGGGGCCAGTCACAACAAGCGCTGTCAAGAGGAAACCCAAGGAAAATAATTCAAGCAAGTATAATCGCCATTTGAAGAAACCTGATGGCGAGCCATTCAACAGGAAAGACATCCAGTTCAGTTTCATGCAAGAAATACTGATGGACAAAAGACAGATTTTTACCAACGTCTTGAAGCCCTTATACAAGAATTCTGTAGTACCCATTAATATCGATGGCGAAAAGATATCAATAAATGTGACCGATAAAGAGTACGACGCGAGGACGTTTGTGTTCAATGACAAACTGACGTTTGCACAATTGTATGTGTTGACAATAGCAACGTCTGTCAAATGTTCCAAAATACTCAGAGACAAACTGTTATTGGACCAACAGGTGGCGTTTTCCACTTGTGTTCTAGCGTTATTGGTCAATATCGGTAGGCTAAACACGACGATAAATTTCTACCTAGAGATGACGTCGCAATTGAGAACCTTCCATTCCGTGCCTGTTTTACAATTGCATGCCAACGATCCGAAGCTTCTACAAGACACACCAAGACTAAAATCTATTCTGAAAAATCTACCCTGGGGCAATGAGCAAATTTCGTTGATGGAAACCTACGAAAAAATCGACCAGGATGGTAGCGAGGTGGACATCGCTAATAAATTCAACGTTATCAACATGTTGTTCAGCATATGTGACAACTTCAGCCTTGTCGACGAGAAATTTCTTTCCAAATACGTGGAAGTCAGATCCGAAGATGGTGCGGCGCTCGAAACTGACACTGGGGAAGAGGCGAATGAAGCGGAAGAGGCTGAAGGGAAAGAGGCAAAGACAGATTGTGAAGCAACACTTTTTGATATACTGGATTACCCGAAATATGAGCCAAAGGACAGATCTGACATACTGATCTGGCTGTTATATATTCATTTGGAGACAAACCTAAGCCAGGAGAAGGTGGAAGAGTCAGTTAATTTTTTCAATGGGTCGGAAGACGGTGCATCTGGGGGCAAGTTCACTTTGAGACGCACGGGACACGACTACGACGTGGATCCGGAGGACGAATCGGAGTTTGGAGCCGGCCAACGCATCAAGAGGAGGGAGTTCATGGGCAAGATGGAGGAAGGCAAGAAGCGTGAACGCATCACTGTTAAAGAGGTGAAGAGCGCCAATGCAGATGCGAGCGAAATGGACGGGGAGGAGGAAGATAACAAGAGCGAAGAGACTGTGGAAGAGACCAGGTCACTTCTGACGCCTACGCCAATACTGGAATCTTCCTCGCCCATGGTGTTGAACAGGAAAAAAGTGTCATCGCAACCGCCCAAGACTGCGGCGGAAGCGGCGGAAACTGAAGAGGAAATTGCCGCCGCTGCAATCGTTATCGACAAAAATGACTTGAATCTAACACCACTGAAAAAGTATAACAGCTCCGCCACGGTGAACAAAGTGGACAAGCTGATATCGCTCGATCTCAACAAGCAAGTGGCAGAAAATGGCAAGACACAGGAGGAGTTCCTCGTCGACTTGAAGAAATCTCAGGTGCCTAACAGGTTGAAAAGACGTGATATCGGGCTGATCAAAATATTCAATGAATTCGAGGACATCCCCGTGGCGTCCGTGCTCGGGATCCGCGGCAAAAAGAGAAAGAAGTTCAAGGATAACCTGCTGGGATTCGAAACAGATTACATGAAAACCCTCGGCGCATCAAAGAAGATGCTTCTGCAGAGAATCGAGCACGCAGAAATAGACAATGAAGAGTCGACCATGTACAAAATAGACTAAAACGTGCAAATACCCTATGCATATTACAGGATAGCAAGTATGTAAGTAGGAATCTTTTAAAAAAAACAATTTTTAAACTAAACTAGAATATAAATATATTTAGACATATACATATGCGTGCTATCTATACTCCACTTCCGTTCAAAAAGCGCGTTTTTTTTTGCAATTTTTTATTATTCTGCTATTTGTTGAATATAACATTAAGGAACATCACACATCATGAAGAATAAACCACGTAACTAGAAAGAATCCCGGGAGGTTTACTTCTTTGTTGGGTCTTCTTCACCGTGTACACGGCCGGAGACGTATTCGACGGCATCGTTCAACTTGGACTTGGCGGCACCCATGTAGTCTCTGGCTTGGTCGGCCAAGGACTCTCCCTGACCTTCAGCGTTATCCTTGCCCTGCTGGGCAGAGTCGTGAGCACCTTGGAAGACACCCTTGTTTTCTTCTGGTTGAACCTTACCGGCAAACTTGTCAGCCTTGTCAGTGACAAACTCCTTACCTTGTTCGGCATATGATTTTTGAGAGTCAGGCTTCAAAGCTTCAGAGGCCTTGTCGCCGAATCCTTTTCTTCCTGTGTCAGACATTGCTATATTTAGTTTGTTTTTGTTTGTTGAGATTATCGAATAATCAGATGGTTTCTATATGTGAGAGAGAAAGAGAAATTAGCTAACAAGAGGATAACACAGAATAGAAAGTTGAATGTAACTTACGGTCCCTTTTATACGTTTGAATTCAGCTCTGAAAAGTGAACTTTCAGATCAAGAGGGGGGTTGGCCGGAACTTGGAGCTCACCCAAGCGATTTTCCAGGGGTTGTAGATCCAGTTTACCGTGAACTTGAAAATACGTCTTGTTTGCGTGTACTTTTCCTTCTTCTGGTTTCTACGCCACCGGGTTTTCCCCCTCACTGTGTATGTGTCTGACTTTTTTTTTTTCCCTTCTTTCTACTAACTACCCCCTGCACCCAACCTATTACAATATCCCCTTAATGGATGCCAGCAATATTCTTGCAGATGCTATTTTCGTCACCCTGTGGCTCTTTGCCTTGGCCCTTGTCGCAAGGGCCAAAGTCCGTCAACACGTCGTCATCGCTACCGCCGGCTGCCACCCACACGTCACCGACCCTTTTTTTCCCTTTTGGGCCCGGCCGTGTGCGGGACTCGGGCGGCTCCCGGAGATTTTCAGTTGGATTGGCGCGTCCCCTTTTTTTGTGTCTGAGTTTTCCCCCTCCCCCTTTCGGCTCCTCTCTTTCTCCGCTGCAATAAAAAGAAACAAGAAAGGGGGGAGCGGACCTAGCCGGGTAACTGATAGCCCCAGAAGTCGCTGAATGGCGGGTAACCTATAAGAGATTGTACACAGAGAGGGTAACACAAGTATGGCGTTTTTTTTTTTCTTTCTTCTTTCCATTTTTCTTTGCATTCTGTGGAACTCCATGGAAAGGTGAGGAACTCACACAGCGCGAAATAACGCTCTGACTGATAAGTATTAAGGAATGAGCATATAACATCTGTATCGCATTGCAGCAAAATCTGAAAAAAAAAAAAAGATATCGTACCGCACACAGAATATAGCATTACAATGAGTTTCCAGCAAGGTTTATTGTCGAGATGCTCCAGCGTCCTTAGACACCGCGTGGGGCATTCTCGCCATATCAATAATATTCTCTATAGGCATGCCATCACGTTTGCATCCATCGCTCCACGAATACCAAAGTCGAAATTTCACACTTCCGCAATCAGAAACGATGAAGCGTTCAAGGACCCGTACGATACTTTGGGCTTGAAGAAATCTGCCACCGGCGCAGAAATCAAAAAAGCCTACTACAAACTGGCAAAGAAGTACCATCCGGATATCAACAAGGAGCCGGATGCCGAGAAGAAGTTCCACGATTTGCAAAACGCTTATGAAATTTTATCGGATGAAAGTAAGAGGCAGCAGTACGACCAATTTGGACCTGCTGCCTTTGGCGGCGGCGATGCCGCCGGAGGCCCCAGTGGAGGAGGCTCCCCCTTTGGTTCGCAGTTCCATGACTTCTCAGGATTCAGTAATGCGGGCGGTAGCTCACCATTTGGCGGCATCAATTTCGAAGATTTGTTTGGTGCTGCGTTTGGTGGTGCTGGCCGCGGCAGCAGCAGCAGCGGCGGCGGCGGCAGTACCAGGTCTTCATCGATGTTTAGACAGTATAGGGGCGACCCGATAGAGATTGTTCACAATGTTTCGTTCAAGGACGCAGTGTTTGGGTCCAATAACGTCCAGTTGAAGTTTTCCGCACTGGACCCTTGCGGCACCTGTTCAGGGACGGGTATGAAACCAAACACACACAAGGTCAATTGTGGCACCTGCCACGGGACAGGTACCACGGTGCACATCAGGGGCGGGTTCCAGATGATGTCGACGTGTCCCACTTGCAACGGTGAAGGTACCATGAAGCGTCCTCAGGACAGTTGTTCCAAGTGCCACGGGGAGGGTGTCCAGGTCAACAGGGGTAAGACGATTACCGTGGACTTGCCGCATGGGTTGCAGGACGGCGACGTTGTCCGGATCCCCGGCCAAGGGTCCTACCCTGATATTGCCGTGGAGGAGGACTTGAAAGATTCCGTGAAGTTGTCCAGAGGCGATATTCTTGTGAGAATCCGGGTCGACAAGGACCCTAACTTCTCCATAAAGAACAAATACGATATTTGGTACAACAAGGAAATCCCTATCACTACCGCCGCACTGGGCGGTACTGTCACCATCCCCACCGTCGAGGGACAGAAGATCAGAATAAAAGTGGCTCCGGGAACCCAGTACAACCAAGTGATATCCATTCCCAACATGGGTGTGCCAAAAACGCCGACTATCCGCGGTGACATGAAGGTTCAGTACAAGATCGTCGTTAAGAAACCGCAGTCACTGGCTGAAAAATGCTTATGGGAGGCGTTGGCAGATGTCACCAACGATGACATGGCCAAGAAAACCATGCAACCGGGTGCTGCCGCGGGCGCTACTACCATTAGCGAGGAGATGTTGAAGAAACAGAAGCAGGAAGAGGAAAAGCACGCCAAGAAGGACGACGACAACACTTTGAAAAGACTAGAAAATTTCATCACAAACACATTCAGAAAGATCAAAGGTGACAAAAAAAACTAAGCTCACATGCCATTTCTTGTAGATAAGGAGAAAGAAAGAAAAAAAAGAGGCCTTTACGTAAATAGATTACTATAAATAAAAAATAATGTGCATAAAAGACCAACATACTACTTTTCCTTTCCTTCACATGTCCCCCCACCACTTTTTTTTTGCGTAATGCAAGCGAAGAGATTGCTAACATAAGTGAACAAAAAAAAAAAGAGAAACCCCAGATTGCATTCGAGAAATAATAAAAATATAAAGTCGAACCATACATCAAACCAGAACAATGAGCCTGCCTGATAACTTTTATATAAGGCGTGTGGAAGAAAGGGACTTCGAACAGGTCACGGAGACGCTGAAAGTACTGACCACCGTAGGCACCATTGCACGCGCATCCTTCAGCAAGCTCTTAAAGTATTGGAATGAAGCCACAGTATGGGATGAAAACAACGATAAACAGATCATGCAGTACAACCCCATAGTGATCGTGGACAGGCGCACCGAGAGCATCGCCGCCACGGGGAACATCCTCATCGAAAGAAAGATTATTCATGAATTAGGGTTATGTGGCCACATCGAGGACATCGCGGTAAACTCAAAATATCAAGGCCAAGGTTTGGGCAAGCTTTTGATCGATCAATTGGTGGCCATCGGGTTCGGCTACGGCTGCTACAAGATTATCCTAGACTGCGACGAGAAAAATGTCAAGTTCTACAAGAAATGTGGGTTTGGAAACGCGGGCGTGGAAATGCAAATTAGAAAGTAGTATTGCTGTATAGTACATAGAGGTCGAAAGTATATATATATTCTCTATCTTATATGGTATCTAAAGCCTCTAGAGATATTATGGAGTTGCCCCTAATGACGGTTTGCAAGCCCAGCGGATGGTTACTTGCAGGATCTTTACCATTTATCTCCATTGCGTCATCAAGAACGACATTTAGGAAAATATCGTAGCCTCTCAAAACTCCAGCTATTTTCCTGGACCCGTTTATATTCAGCAATATCTTCTTGTCCATGTATTTCTTCAGTTCAGGGGTGGAGACCATCGTATCTATAAGTGCGTGTGTGTCTATGCAACATTCACTGTGCTACATGTTCTGAACTCATTATGCTTTCTCGCAGTTGCACTGTTCATCTTGAGCTTTTATTTTTCACACTTTCTCTTCCAAGCGCGAGGCGATGAAGAAAGCCGGAGATTGTTGTAGATAGAAGCAAATTGAAAAACAAATGAATTCCCAAAAACAACGTTAACAGTATACTATCCGCATCCTTTCGTAGACCTCAGGGCGCGGGCTCTCTTGCATACCTTCATTAAAGTACAACATAAATTGATTTTGACTGATCACGTGATCTCGTTTTTAGTGATAAAGGGAAGCACACTCTATCATCTCGAACGGCTGACTCCTCATTGGCGAGAACTCTCCGCGGAGCAGGTATAAGCAAACTTTAGTGTAATATAATAACAATAAACACAAGTCAATGATTGCTCCCTCGTCTTTTGCCCACTCTGCCTACCCGAACTTTACAGGCTTATCTCTAATCAGCGTCCAGGAAATATATCAGCATTCACAATGTTAAGAATCAGATCACTTCTAAATAGTAGACGTGCCTTTTCATCCACCGTTCGGGCACTAACCATAAATAAGTCACATGATGTAGTCATCATCGGTGGTGGGCCTGCTGGTTACGTAGCAGCCATCAAAGCTGCTCAATTGGGGTTCAACACCGCATGTGTGGAGAAAAGAGGTAAATTGGGTGGTACCTGTCTTAACGTTGGATGTATTCCCTCCAAAGCCCTATTAAATAACTCTCATTTGTACCACCAAATGCACACAGAAGCGCAAAAAAGAGGTATTGATATCACCGGTGATGTCAAGATCAACGTAGCCAGCTTCCAAAAGGCCAAAGATGATGCCGTTAAGCAGTTAACTGGAGGTATCGAGCTTTTGTTCAAGAAGAATAAGGTCACTTACTATAAAGGTAATGGCTCATTTGAAGATGAAACCAAGATCAAAGTGACACCCATCGAAGGACTAGAAGGCACTGTTAAGGAAGATCACATACTAGATGTTAAAAATATCATAATCGCTACAGGCTCTGAAGTCACGCCATTCCCAGGCATTGAAATAGACGAAGAGAAGATTGTCTCTTCAACAGGGGCCCTTTCACTGAAGGAAATCCCCAAAAGATTAACCATCATCGGTGGTGGTATTATCGGACTGGAAATGGGGTCGGTTTACTCCAGATTAGGCTCTAAAGTCACTGTAGTGGAATTTCAGCCTCAAATCGGTGCCTCTATGGATGGTGAAGTCGCCAAGGCCACTCAAAAGTTCTTGAAAAAGCAGGGTTTGGACTTCAAGCTAAGCACCAAGGTCATCTCCGCCAAGAGAAACGACGACAAGAACGTCGTTGAGATCGTTGTAGAAGATACTAAGACAAACAAACAAGAGAATCTGGAAGCCGAGGTCCTGTTAGTTGCTGTTGGTAGAAGACCTTACATAGCCGGTTTAGATGCTGAAAAGATTGGTCTAGAAGTAGACAAGAGAGGCCGTTTAGTTATTGACGACCAATTCAGTTCTAAGTTCCCACACATTAAGGTCGTGGGAGACGTAACATTCGGCCCAATGTTGGCTCACAAAGCTGAAGAAGAAGGCATTGCGGCAGTGGAGATCTTGAAGACTGGTCACGGCCATGTTAACTATAATAACATCCCCTCAGTGATGTATTCTCACCCAGAAGTAGCATGGGTTGGTAAAACCGAAGAACAATTGAAGGAGGCCGGTATTGAATATAAAATAGGTAAGTTCCCCTTTGCTGCCAATTCGAGAGCTAAGACAAATCAAGATACCGAAGGTTTTGTGAAGATTTTGATTGACGCCAAGACCGAGCGTATTTTAGGGGCCCACATAGTTGGTCCAAATGCTGGTGAGATGATTGCTGAAGCCGGTCTAGCCCTGGAATACGGTGCTTCCGCTGAAGATGTCGCTAGAGTCTGTCATGCTCATCCTACTTTGTCCGAGGCATTCAAGGAAGCTAATATGGCCGCCTATGATAAAGCTATTCATTGTTGAAATCAAAAAATAAAAATACAGTATAGTATATATATATATATGGCCTAACGCGTGATAATAAGTAAGTAAGATCACAGAAAGAATGAATACATACAATAAGCCGTGACGTCCATCGATAAGGAAAGAATGCTAGAAAAAAAAAATAGAATGGGGCGAGCTGGGAATTGAACCCAGGGCCTCTCGCATGCTTGTTCTCCAGTTTGGACAGGAGAAAGCCCAAAGCGAGAATCATACCACTAGACCACACGCCCAGTTAATTCTTGCACTGTGAATTTATGGCAGCATGGTATGACAGCATAATAAAGATAATTAAATTTCTTCCCCTTGGAGTTTTTGCAGTTTCTTTATCATCGTTGATTTTGATGCCCACAAATTATTACCAAAACAATCGAAACGCCAGAGTGAGGTACTGACATAATTGATGAAGATCATTATTCATCCTGTTAGAGAGTTATTACATTCAGTGTAAGAGATGACGTTAATTATGGAACCGGCAGGAGATTCAATTGTCACCGAATTTAGTGGAAGCTGACCTCAATTATATGATTTATGCTGCTGGCAAAATTAGCCGCAGGAACTAGCCGCCTATAGGTCACAGAGGACTCTGCAGTATGTCGTTTAAACCGACAAAAAGGAGGTAATTTCTCATTCGGTGGGACGGTAATACGGACTAAAGAACCTGCCTTCGTTCTACTGCTCGAGTGTCACTCCACCACTCAATTCGGAAGCGAGCGATTGCAGGTCAAGAGGCCAGATTCAAAAACGCAACCGCTGCCTCTTCCCGTCTGCTTTCATTCCTCCCACCTCAAAGAACGTAGCACCCATGGGCGTCGAAAAATTTCCAATCTTGACCAATTAATCCCCAAAATTCTCTGCGTGTACATGGTCGGCTTAGTCCAGTACATGAGATCAATGAATGAAAGTGTCCTAAATGTTTTAACCGGAACCAATCAGACCGAGAAGACTAGAAGAGACCACAATTATTGGTTTGTATATTTTGCATAATGTTGGCTTGCCTAATCCCGTATTGGGCACGATCGTTTCGAGACAAGGTGCTTTCCAGTATTGTACCCATCTGGGTCTATGAACAATCACGTAGACGGTGTAAAAATTTGCCAACATCTACCGGTACGACTGCGACTACTGAATTTTTCACTGTTTCTAATTTGGGAAAAAGTCCGATTTTCCTCCTAGCAACCGTTTATTGCCAAGGGTTAGATGACCTTTGAACGAGGGTCCAACCAAATTTTGTTTTGGCTTTATTTCTTGGCCAAAAACTGCAGCTGCAGCTCTAAAGGCACCTCCCCTGCAAGGAACATTCTTGTGCTCTGGACACACGAGGGGACATGTGCAACACAAAGCATAGCTTGTCTCGTATACGCAATTCGGGAAAGACATTATTGTTCAACAAATCCTTCTCCCTTGAACTAATGACTGTGGGATGAGAGAGGTGAAATGTGAGAGATACGAGTGCGAGATGGACGCTCAGTAATGACCCTTTGTGCAGGTGCGGTTGGTCAGGCAGGGATTTTATATAAATAGAGCAGCTGTGATGAGATATATTTGAGAGTATGCCTTCATTCTTCTCTTTCCAGTTAGCTTCACATCACCACTAAAGCAATCACTCAAAAAAAACAAATACAATGGTCAAATTAATCTCAATCGCTGCTGGTGTCGCTGCTCTTGCTGCTGGTGCCTCCGCTACCACCACCCTAGCTCAATCTGACGAGCAAGTCAACTTGGTTGAATTGGGTGTCTACGTCTCTGACATCAGAGCTCATTTGGCCGAATATTACTCTTTCCAAGCCGTTCACCCAACTGAAACATACCCAGTTGAAATTGCTGAAGCTGTCTTCAACTACGGTGATTTCACCACCATGTTGACCGGTATTGCTCCAGACCAAGTGACCAGAATGATCACTGGTGTCCCATGGTACTCCAGCAGATTGAGACCAGCCATTTCTAGCGCTCTATCCGCAGACGGTATCTACACTATCGCAAACTAGAGATGCTTTTGCGAATGAAATCCTGGAGATTTTGGGAAGTTATGAAATTTAAATAAAAAAAAAAGGTGATTTTGAAGGTATGAGTAATCAAGATATATGTATACGTAAATTAATATTATAATCCTTCTCAATCAATTGCGCACCATTTTGATAAAATGAGCAGTGCAAACGTTTATCCTTTGCTGTTTTATCCGTTTCTGAGGTTTATATATAGCAAATATGAGCCCATTGAACTGATTGTAAAATGCCGAGATTACTACTTTACTGAAGGTATACGCAGCCGGCATGTATTTGTACAGCATAAGAAATATCAGCCTCTATTTTCAATTAAACGATTCTTGAAGAATAAATAGGCAAGTGATAGAAGCTTTCAAAACGCCATCATCTTACTAGTGAAACTCTATCATCCCTAGCGTTTGACGACAGGTCTACTTAGATATCTGTCCTCTTAACAACGTGATATAGGGTCACCGTTTAGTAAATCGACATCCAAAGCATAGCTTTTATTTAGACGTCATCTTTAACCGCCCTCCAAGCTATCTGCACGTTTATGTATTTTCCTGCGATGAGCAGGCTGAAGGCATGCGCGTATTTTCCTACGTCTGGAAGTCCGCAGCGCATCGAGAAAATTCAGGTCCCTGTTTCGCGGAGCTAAAGTAAACCTGAGTTCTGGTGACAGTTCATATACAGTGGCCTTCCATTAACAGCACAATACCGGGAGTCTATAGCGGAAAGAGCCGAAGTAACAAGAACCTAGTTCTAACGTACAGCATAATTTTTGGAGCTTTTGAAAAATTATTCTTTAGTGCCGCGATTAGCTTTTCTTGATGAAATGTTTCTCAAGATCGTCATTTATCGGGTTATAGAGCCACTTTCGTGCGTTTTTCCTATCGACAGCCTGTCATAGGAGAAGGAAAAAAAGTGTCCAAGCGTGGGATGCTCTCCTTATGCCAGTGACGGGCAAAACTATATACGATTCAATCGCTAGCACAGTTTTCCTACGCAATTTTTTGAGGTCTCAAGAATCGGCGGATTGACGACGTATGAATTCCCAGTTTAAAACTCAAAATTGTGCTGGCACTCCGGTGCGTAATACGTACCACCTACGGCGATTTTCGCGTCGCTGCAAACAATTGGAGTCACGTGGCAAATGCCGATGCAGAAGGTCGAGCAAGTGTTCCTATTAAACAAATAAATATAGTGTTCTGCTTTTTTATTCTATGTATACGTAGGTGTTTTATTAAATGTGTGTATATGTAAGTGGAAAAAAACGAGCGGAAAGAGGAGGAGGAGGAAGAGGAAGAGGAGAAGAAGCGAGTACTTTTTTGTTTTTTATTTTTTTTCGATCTATAAATTCAAATTCAGCCAATCTAGGCTCAGATTGCCGTTTGGAGTGGTATTGGCGTTCGAGCTCGGGGTTGTGTCCGCAGCATGATGGTCTATGGTGGAGTCCAGGGGTTTCCAGAACGCCTCGCTGTTAAGAGCGGAGGTCGAGGTGTTGTGGAGATTCATGTTCATGGTCATATTCATGTCCGGCTGGAAGTTAGAGAAGGTCTCGACCTCGATGGGCGCGGAGCTCGAGAGATGGCGGTGGTTGCTGGAACGGAGATGGTGCGGGATGGAGGGGGAGGCCACCTTCGGAATGGGTATGTCCTGGGACTTCAGCGGGGCGACGATGTTCAGCGAGTTCTTCCTCTTGGAGGCGGCCACGCTTGCAGCGTAGTTTTTCTTTTTCGTTGCAGCTCCTGCATTGGAGGACGAAGATGGAGGGGGCGTTATGTTGTTGCTGTTTATCTTGGCGGAGGACCTCTGTCTCTTCTTGATGATGTCAGTTTTCAGCGACAGCGGTCTCGTGACACCGTGGAGCTTGAGGAACAGGCCACAGGCGTTGCACAGGGGCAGGCCCTTGGGGTCCTTCCTCCACAGCGGGGTGGTCGAGGTGGTGCAGTTGGAGCACTTTATATCAGAGTTGGACAGGGCGTTGGACGAAGGCGGGGTGGCGGAGGATTGCAGCGAGGTGGAGGACTTGATCTTTTTCAAGGCGGGTTTTTTCTTCCTGATGGAGGAGTTTCTTCGCGAGCTGGGCTTCACTATGGATGGGGACGGGTTTCTTCTCAGTAAAGGGCTGTTGGCGACGTTGCTATTGCCATTGTTGTTGTTGCTGATGCTGCTGCTATTATTGATGCTGTTATTATGACTACTATTATGACTATGAGTATTATTAATGCTATTATTATTTAAGAACGGTAAGTTATTGGTGAAAATAAAGTGGTCATCGAAGGAGGACGAGCAGGAGGTGTCCAAAAAATTGGGGAAGGCGGAAGCATTATGTGAGGGGTGCTGGGAGGCGCTGTCCATGTCGTTGAGCAGGTCGGAGTGGACGATGGAGTGGGTCTCCACGTCATCATCATCGTCGTCGTCGTCGTCAAACACGTTTTCAAAAACAGAAGAACCGTTGAGGTTCATGTCCGAAAGGAAAAACTGCTGGTTATCTGTGTCAGTATCGTCAAGGTCATTGTTGCCGTTGCCAGCGGCGTTTACGCCGCTGGCAAAGGGCGAGGCGGAGAAGTCCATAATAGAGTTGGAATGTTGCATTATGCGCTTAATTCGATGGAAAGACGTGTGGTTGTGCAAACGCCAAGAGAGATTCAAAATACGGTCTGAATCGGGCAATATCTTCTGGGCGCTCGAGTACAAGTCCCAGATGTCGTTGTTTAGATTGAAGGCCGGGTCGAGATTCGGGGCTCTGTTCGTGCTCATAGCTCTATCTATCCACTGCCGTGCACCGTGTAGAATATATATGTATATATATATATGTGCACAGGCGATGAACAGAACAAAACAGGGGAAGGCCGGAAAAGCGAAGGAAAGAAAACGTGCATGTTAATACCGGGGCCGGGAGTGGCACATGCCTATATATATGTGGCTGGACGGGACACCGCAACTGCGAGTTGCGGTTTGCCGTTATTGCGTCTGTCCGTTGTGGTGGCTGTTAGTACCAGCAGCAGTAGCAGCATTGCGCCGGCTAGTTGCCGAGCTGTTGCACAGCGTTCTGGTATGTGTCGGCCTGTGTGGTCGAACGCAATTGCAGTTATCTTATCTTATCTTATCTAGCTCTCTTATCAGCCCTTGTTTCTGCTTTGTTGACGTTGGGCATTGGGTGTGAGAACGCCTGTTATCGGGCAGACCAATCAGCTACGCGCCCACACACCCGATTGCATGTGCGGCCGGGTCACGCCGCGTCTTTGCTGCTGCTTTTTGCATGGGGAAAGCGGAACTGTGGTGAGAGGCAGGGTAAGGCGGCCGGCGGTCCCTTTTCCAGTTTTCGTATGCCTAAAGAACATTGGAAGGGGAGAAGGGTCTTCGGCGGCTAAAAACCGGAAAGCGGGACCGGTCAAGCCGGGTTACGTTTACCCGGCTGCTCGCGATGGCAAACGAAAAAAAAAAAAGGAATAAAATTTTTCTTTTTCAGTCATGTTGTTCTTCTCTACGTGCAAAATGCTTGAAAAATTAATTGAACGCATTGCTGTAATCTCGAACGTACGTAATGGTCGTGGTACGTACATGCGTTAAACTTTTGAATATATATATATATATACATATATATATATATACATTTACGTAGGCATACGTTAAAGGATCTCTACCTCCCCCTTCTCTTCTGCACTAAAGATGTCCGACTTCCAACTAGAAATCCTGAAGAAGCTAGACGAATTGGACGAGATCAAGTCCACACTGGCCATTTTCCCTCAGCACGGTTCTCAAGACGTTCTTTCTGCTTTGAACTCGCTGAAGGCGCATAACAAGCTGGAATTTTCCAAGGTCGACACCGTCACGTATGATTTGACCAAAGAAGGTGCTCAGATTTTGAATGAAGGTTCCTACGAAATTAAACTGGTCAAACTGATCCAGGAGTTGGGCCGTCTGCAACTCAAAGACGTCATGTCCAAGTTGGGCGCTCAAGTCGGCAAAGTTGGGCAGGCAAGAGCTTTCAAGAACGGGTGGATTGCCAAGAATGAGTCCAACGAGCTCGAACTGTCCGCCAAATTGCAAGCCGCCGATTTGAATGACCTTCCCGATGAAACGCAATCCGTTCTGGCGCAGATCAAGGAAAACTCGTGTCTGGACACCATCGACTCCAAGATTTTGAACGACCTGAAGAAAAGAAAACTGATTGCCCAAGGTAAGATCACGGATTTCCACGTTACCAAGGGTTCAGAGTTTTCCACCGACCTCACCAAGTTGGAAACCGACCTGACCTCCGACATGGTCTCCACCAATGCATACAAAGACTTGAAATTCAAGCCCTACAACTTCAACTCTCAAGGTGTGCAAGTATCCTCTGGCGCTCTCCACCCTTTGAACAAAGTCAGGGAGGAATTCAGACAGATCTTCTTCTCCATGGGGTTCACAGAAATGCCCTCCAACCAGTACGTCGAGACCGGATTCTGGAACTTCGACGCGCTTTACGTCCCACAACAGCACCCTGCTCGTGACCTGCAAGACACTTTCTACATCAAGGACCCGCTCACCGCCGACTTGCCCGACGACAAAACCTACCTGGACAACATCAAAGCCGTGCACGAGCAGGGGAAGTTCGGCTCCATCGGCTACCGCTACAACTGGAAGCCCGAAGAGTGCCAAAAATTGGTCCTGAGAACCCACTCCACAGCTATCTCCGCCAGAATGCTGCACGACCTTGCCAAGGACCCAAAGCCCACCAGATTGTTTTCCATCGACCGTGTCTTCCGTAACGAGGCCGTCGACGCCACGCATTTGGCTGAATTCCACCAAGTGGAAGGTGTCCTTGCCGACTACAACATCACTCTGGGCGACCTGATCAAGTTCATGGAAGAGTTCTTCGAAAGAATGGGTGTCACGGGTTTGAGATTCAAGCCCACCTACAACCCTTACACCGAGCCCTCGATGGAAATCTTCTCATGGCACGAAGGTTTGCAGAAATGGGTCGAGATCGGTAACTCCGGTATGTTCAGACCGGAAATGCTCGAGTCCATGGGCTTGCCCAAGGGCCTAAGAGTACTTGGTTGGGGGTTGTCCTTGGAAAGACCCACCATGATCAAATACAAAGTCCAAAACATCAGAGAACTGTTAGGCCATAAAGTCTCATTGGACTTCATCGAAACTAACCCCGCCGCTAGATTGGATGAAGACTTGTACGAATGAACGCGCCCTCCTCCGCCTTGTTTTTTTTATATCATTTGCCCCAGTCTTTGTAGCAGTTATGTATGCACACAAACTATACACGTATATGTTAATATAGATTCTGACTTACTTTCTATCGGTTATGTCCATATGAAGTCGTTGAGACCGGAAGCGACTCGTGCTCACCGGGTTCCCAAACTCATCAATGGGTTCCAACTCGCCTTCCGAATGCGTGTCCAGAGATGATGACTGCCACTTCAGCGCCGCAGTCTCCTTTAATCGTCGATACTCGATTGCAACCGCCTCCTGTAGCCGGTCTGGATGCAGTACCACTTCGTCTGCATCGTCCGCGTAACTTTCCGGAAACTCACGCTCAACGACATCCACCATGATTTTGTCATCGGTTTCCTCTTTTGCCTCCGCTGCGTGGGGCGGGTTCTTCAGTTGGAAGTCTCGAATCTCTTCACGCAGCAATTCCACCTGCCTATTGTACTCTTTGAAATCCTCGAGTTTCTCCACTATGGTCCCCGGATCCTCCTCCAAGTCGTCGTCATACAACCCTAAGGAATACGCCTTGACCATGTCATCCATGTCTCCACCCAGAGCGTGGTAGTCAACATTTGTAACCTTGATGGGCTTGCCCTCTATGGTTGCACCCGTCTGCGCCATCGACCTAGACACCTCTTGGATCTTTGAAGGAAATTTTTCTTCATCTGCACTACTTTCATTTCGGTTGGCCCCAGGTTTCTTGTCGTCGTCAATATCATCATCATCACCATCATCACTTACATCCTCAAACATTTTGGGGTCAAATTTTATTTTCTTCGATTTCGATGACTTTGGCTTTTGCAATGATTTCAAATTTTTTTTTTCCAACAAACTCTCAAACTTGTTATAATTGTCAGCTGCCGGTTTCCCTTCCACTATATTGCCAACGACCGGCTCCCTTTCTATAACATCACTCACAGCCGACTGCTCTTGCACTGTACCACCTTCAACCGAAGGTTTACTCCTTATGCGCCCGTGATTCAGCACTGCATCCTGCTTCCTGGAGGCTCTGTCCTTCTTGAATCTGGAAACCCGATCTTTCCTACCCGGCCTGCTCATTCCATCTTCCTGCTCCTGCTGACTCTCCACTTCGTCCTTATATCTATCGTGAATTTCATCAGCTTCTTGGACACCCAACATCTTGGCAAATAGATCACCATCGAACTCATCCGATGCCATTTCGTTAGCAGGCCCCATGATTTCCTGGTTGTTTATTACATCATACGTGGGGGTTGAGAACGACCGCATCTGTCTTTTATTCTCTTCCTTCAAGTTTTCCACTTCATGGATTTCCAAAGATGAGGCAAACCCAACTTGTTTCTTTTTGTGCTTTTTGGCCGGTTCCTCAATAGTGGAAGACTTCTTCAAAATAGGTTTCAAAGGCTCACTACCGTCAGCAGTTACCTGCTTGTGTCCCTGAGCTTGCTTTTGTTCGCGTAGCCGTTGAATTTGCTTTAAAAATGAAGATTGAGCTTCAAAACCAGGTATAATGGAATGACCTGCATATTCTTCGTCATCTTCAAACTCCTCGTACCCTTCATGCTCCTCACTGTTATAATCATAGACCTTGAAATTGGAGTTTTCGTACGCATCGTAATCGTAGTTTATCTCATCAATGCCAATAGAGCCGTCCTCCAATTCATCCTGTTTGTCCATCTGCTGGACCAGGTCAGCAAACGTGTACACGTTTTCTGTGTCAACTTTAGATGGCTCTACTACTCTTTTTACTTCAGTGCTCTTTTTAGAAAGCTTGCCCTTCAGATTTTCCTCAAAGGAATTTGATTTCTTCTCTTTTGTCGAATGCTCCTCCTTTTGAGAAACTACTCCTATTTCCTCTTCCTCTTTCGTACTTGGTTGCGGCGACTGTTTCGTTGTAGGAGTGACAGTGCTACTTATGACGTTCCCCTCTTCATCTAGTTCCTCTCTAATCTCCACAGAGGCGAGAAAATCTTCCTCGTTGTCCATCTCCTCCTGCCCATCTCCTGCTCCAGCGTCTATAGAATTTAGGTTATGCAAAGTCTTCTTGGCCTCTTCGATCTTTATATCGAACTGTTCAACAGCATCATCCATTAGTTTTAGTTTATCATCAACGAACGCAACGGCCTCCTCTTTACTTTTTTCCACGTAATATTCATAGCCTATACTCAAATATATCCTCCTCGCTGAAATTATAATATCACCAAACACCAAACCTGGACTCTCAGCTCCTTCATCGTCACTGTTGTTACCACTGTTAAAGCTTATCAGCCGGCCTCTTATACTGATATATTGCTTTCTTTGCTCCGCAAGAAAATCTCTCTTACCTCGCAAATTTTTCAGGGTATTTGCTACGCTACCAGCCAACACGTCCATAGCCGTTACAATTAAAGAATTTTTTTTTTTACCTGCTCACAACACCATACTAAAGACTAATTATCAAACTGCAGCACTGTCTTTTTTACTAATACCTTTGAAGCTGCTCATCGCCAATACTCTTGGAATAATTTTCAAAACACCCATACATGTAAGATACCCGGACTTCGCTTATACCTTCCCATTTTGAAACATTTTTCAACGGTACTAAATACTGCAGGAGAAAGCGAGGAGCCTGAAAACCACAGAAAATTTTTTCTCCGTCGGCCGCGGGTGGCAAAAGCACGACCCGACCACAAAATTATACTATTACATATCACATGGTATAGCATACATGCGATATACGCTAAAAGTCTGCTACACAAAGGCTAAAAAGTCTGCAAAAAAATAGCAAAAACAGTTCTGGTGGTCGTTGGACACTCGCAATATCATTATATCACGGTCGCGTTCCTTTGAGCTGCTATAATAAACTAAAACGCTATCTATTTTGACTCCTCTTTTTGCCACCCTCGCCCTCCTTCTGTCCATATTCTCATATTGTACGGCGACTGCGGACTTCAAAACAACACAAAAAAAGAAGAAACTCGTTTCGGGGTAACACTTCGGTCACGTGATTGTAGAGGATAGTGATTACAGCATTAGCAATAACGATAATCATGCCGACTCCTTCGAATGCCATAGAGATCAATGATGGATCACACAAATCTGGTAGAAGTACTAGGCGATCTGGCTCCAGGAGTGCGCACGATGATGGCTTGGATTCGCTTGGGAAGGGCGATTCGGGTGCTGGAGCTAGCGCTGGTAGCAGTAACAGTCGATTCAGACATCGAAAAATATCTGTGAAGCAGCACCTTAAGATATATTTGCCCAACGATTTAAAGCATTTGGATAAAGATGAATTGCAACAGAGAGAAGTCGTTGAGGTGGAAACTGGTGTAGAGAAAAATGAAGAAAAGGAAGTTCATTTGCATCGAATATTGCAAATGGGTTCTGGCCACACAAAGCAAAAGGATTATATTCCGACACCAGATGCTTCTATGACTTGGAGTGAATTTGATAAGTTTTATTCAGGCACGTTCCAGGAAACCACTAGCTATATCAAGTTTTCCGCCACTGTAGAGGATTGTTGTGGTAGCAACTATAATATGGATGAAAGAGACGAGGTCTTTTTGAATGAACAAGTCAACAAAGATTCGCCAGACATTTTAACTGAAGATGAATTTGAAATTCTTTGTTCTAGTTTCGAACATGCTATCCATGAACGCCAACCTTTCTTGAGCATGGATCCTGAGAGTATACTCTCGTTTGAAGAGCTGAAGCCCACATTAATCAAATCCGATATGGCTGATTTCAATCTGAGAAACCAGTTAAATCATGAGACAAACTCTCATAAAACTCACTTCATCACGCAATTCGACCCCATTTCACAAATGAACACAAGACCTTTAATTCAGCTAATTGAGAAGTTCGGCTCTGAAATTTACGATTATTGGAGAGAAAGAAAAATTGAAGTTAACGGGTACGAGATTTTCCCGCAGCTGAAATTTGAAAGGCCGGGTGAGAAAGAAGAAATCGATCCATATGTCTGTTTCAGAAGAAGAGAGGTGAGACATCCGAGGAAAACGAGACGTATTGATATTTTGAACAGCCAACGTTTAAGGGCTCTGCATCAGGAATTGAGGAACGCCAAGGACCTAGCTCTTCTAGTTGCCAAACGTGAAAATGTCTCCTTAAATTGGATCAATGATGAGTTGAAGGTCTTTGATCAAAGAATACAAGTCAAGAATTTGAAGAGATCCTTGAATATTAGTGGTGAGGACGATGATCTGGTTAACCACAAGAGGAAACGATCACTAATTGTCACTGTTGAACAGAGAGAGGCGGAGCTAAAGAAAGCAGAACTCAAAAGAGCAGCTGCAGCTGCCGCTGCAAAAGCCAAGAATAGCAAGAGGAATAATCAACTCGATGACAAATCTTCCAGGCTATCCAAGCAACAACAGCAGCTGCTATTACAACAAGAGCAAGAAGAGCAACAAAATGCCCTTAAATCTGACAATGGCAAACAACTCGCAGCCACATCTTCCTCTTCAGCATCGCAGCCCCTTACATCTCATGTTTACGTTAAACTACCATCTTCAAAGATCCCCGATATTGTATTGGAAGATGTGGATGCTCTGCTAAATAGCAAAGAGAAAAATGCGAGAAAGTTTGTACAAGAGAAGATGGAGAAGCGGAAAATCGAAGACGCAGATGTATTCTTCAATTTGACGGACGATCCCTTTAATCCGGTATTTGATATGTCATTACCCAAAGATTTCTCGACGAACAATATACCATTTTCGTCTATCGCATCATCTCATTTCCAAATTGATAGATCTTTTTATTCTCCACATCTACCAGAATATCTAAAAGGGACCTCTGATGATATCAAGATTTATGATTCGAATGGCCGTTCGAGGAAGAACGATAACGACAACCTGAATACTAAGAGAATCAAGAAAACAGAATTATATGACCCATTTCAAGAAAATTTGGAAATTCATTCGAGAGAATATCCAATTAAATTCAGGAAGAGGATCGGCCGGTTCAATATTCAATACATTGATCGCATGCCGAACTATACAACATCATCCGCTAAGCCAGCGTGTTCTCTAATGGATTTTGTGGACTTCGATTCAATTGAAAAGGAACAATATTCGAAAGAAGGTAGCAATGATAATGACTCGATAAATGTTTACGATTCCAAATACGACGAACTTGTGAGACTTCACGATAAGTGGAAGTATGATTCGCCACAGAATGAATACGGTATCAAGTTTTCGGATGAGCCAGCAAGACTAAATCAAATTTCAAACGACACTCAAGTTATAAGATTCGGTACTATGTTGGGTACAAAATCCTATGAACAATTAAGAGAAGCTACCATCAAATACCGTAGAGATTACATCACCAGGTTGAAACAAAAGCATATACAACATTTGCAGCAGCAGCAACAACGACAACAACAGCAGCAGCAGCAGCAACAGCAACAACAACAGCAAACACAACAGCAAACACAACAACCGAAGCAGAAGCAGCAAAGCAATCATTCAAATTCCTCCAACTCCCTGAAAAAATTGAACGACTCGTTGATTAACGCGGAAACTAAACAAAACTCTTCTATAACCCAAAAAAACTCTTCGTGAGTAAAGCTGCCTCATCACCCCATCGAAGACGCTCTGCCCGCACGAATATAAAGTGCAATTCATCACATCCTGATTTACGAATAAAAGCAGAAGCAGTACGATTCAAAATGACAATCAGTTAATTAACCACTGATAACGTGTATGAAAAAAAAAAATAGCCAGAAAAACAAAAAAAACTACACAAACTAAAACTTTCAAAAGAAAAATGCCGAGCATTATTCACGTTGTATTATTATTACCTTCACTAGACTACATTTCACCTTTTTTATTTTCCATTTTAACTCATTATTGTAACCTCTCGACTTTTCTCACAATTTCATCACAAGTGCTTGATGTATTTAAGTTAGATCCATACTCTTATATAGACAATTGCATAACTCATTAGGTACCTTAAATATGGTTTCTCATCACTACCGCTTTTACTACTCCTATATGGCGCGAATTTTCAGAAAAGCTTCAAATATCTGCCAAATAATAAGAAGAAGAAAAAAAAGAACCAAATTCCAATAATAAATCCTTTGCATTAACACCTCAGGGTAGAGCTCTACTAAAAAATATCCCTTACGTTTCCAAAATATTGGCCTAGATATTAGGCTAACCCTTCGCACTACAACTCTCATTTCGTTATGGGTATTAGGAGATTAATTGGTGGTATAACGCGACCTATATTCAATAAAGTCAACCCATCTAGTAAATACTCCAGAGTACGTGCTGGTAACGAAGACCGGGAAAAACCTTCGCTCAAGTATAACAGCAGTGATATTGTGGCAAAAAAACCTTACACATATAATACTTTCTCTATTCTTGGCATAATATGCATTTGTTCGATTTTACTAGTATCGTTATTTAAACGGTTTGGCGGCGCAGATGCTCCCCAGTGCAAGTCTATTTATATGTACCCATCCTACGCAAGGATAGATGGTTTTGACGAAAGATATACGCCATTGGCCCACAAGTATCACCTTTACTTGTACCGGGAACAAAGCGTAGATAAAGGACCACTAAACGGTGATGAACTACAACTCGATGGTATTCCTGTACTTTTCATACCTGGAAATGCAGGCTCTTACAGACAATCTAGATCAATCGCCTCCGCATGCTCTAATTTATATGTTGACCCTGATATCAGAGCAACTTTGAATAATAAAAATGTACAAAATTTGGACTTCTTTACAGCCGATTTCAATGAAGATTTTACTGCCTTCCATGGTGGAACGATGCTTGACCAGGCAGAATATTTGAATGATGCCATCGCGTATATTATGTCCCTCTATGAAAGAACTCCTGATTATCCACATCCGATCCCAGAATCCGTTATCATTGTAGGGCATTCTATGGGCGGTATCGTAGCCAGGGTCATGCTAACTTTAAGGAATCACGTCCCAGGAAGTATAAGCTCCATATTGACTTTATCTTCACCTCATGCTGCCTCGCCAGTGACTTTCGATGGTGATATTCTAAAGCTTTACAAAAAGACCAATGAATACTGGAGAGGTCAGTTATCGCACAATGACACATTTTTCTCAAATAATATTTCACTGGTTTCCATCACGGGCGGCATATTAGACACTACTTTACCTGCAGATTATGCATCTGTAGAGGATTTAATAAGCTTAGATAATGGGTTCACAAGCTTCACAACAACTATTCCAGAAGTTTGGACTCCAATTGATCATTTAGCCATTGTTTGGTGTAAGCAGCTGAGAGAAGTTATAGCGCGGTTTCTATTAGAATGCACAGATGCCTCCAAACCCGAAAAAGTCAAGACATTGGATGAAAGATTGCAAATTGCAAGAAAACTTCTCCTTTCGGGTTTTGAGGACTACGCATCAGCGCATAGTCAACTGAATTATCCTCAGGAGAACTTACAGGAATTCAGTGACAACTTCTTTTCGGATTATACAACCTTGGAGACGAACAATGTCTTGAATATTACAGTATCTAACCTTAGAAACTGGGAAAATAATTATACAAAAATAGATCTTCCAAGTAACATATCCTCCACGGAACACCTAAAATTCATGTTGTTGACTAGTTTGGATATCCCTATGGTATATTTTTGTAAGAAGTCTTCGAACCTGAGTTGCATAGCGGCCGATGATAGTATTTTAACAATACCCAGGTCTTCAAAAGGCATTCATTTTGCAGCTGATTCTTCCTTCGGAGAGAAAATAAATCCATTCAAAGCAATCAGTGTCGGCAAAAGCATATTACAAAAGTACGACTACCTGATGATAAGTAAACCTACTTATGACGACTTTTCTGAACAAGAAGCTCTCAAAAAAAATGAAGGTTTTCTTTTGGCCCACTTATCCGATGAGTCCAATTTTGAAGTGAGTAATATCACGCCTTCTCAAATTTTACTCTTTGGCGAAACATTGCGCTTAAGTGGCAAAGGCATTGAGCAAGTCATAAGTTTTAGTAACCTATGGGATTCTTTACTATCGTACAAATTAGAGACAAAAATTGAAGAAAACAATGAAAGCATTGCGGCTGATGAAGCGTTATTTCAGCCTTTCATAAGACAGTGGATTTACGAACCGTTCGAGACCAAATGGCACTTGGATATCCTGAATCAAGACATCGAGATAAATATGCACAACGTAGCACCATTTATTCCACTAAATGTAACCGAATCAAGGGCGCTTCAATTAAGCTTTTATATTCCGCCTGGAATGTATCTGGAAGCTAAGATGACCATTAATTGGTCTTTGACTTTGAAAATGCTTTTTATTAGATACAGATTAGCTCTTGCATCGTTTCCAATTGGATTCATTGCGCTCGTACTGGCATACCAGTTCTACTGGTACAACAATACGTCTGAATTCCCTCCTTTTGATGCCACCCTGGGTTATATTTTGAAAAAGCATGGAATACTCATGATTTTTACACTTTTTTTAGCTTCACCTGCAGTCAATAATAAGTTGGCCCAGCGAATACTTTATTTGTTAGATCCCATTGGTTTGAATTATCCATTTCTTTTATCCAAAAAACATATGCATACAAATTTTTATTATTTGGGGATTAGAGATTGGGTTATGTCGACTATTGGGGTATTGTTTGGCACTATGACGATTGGTTTGCTAGCTCTAGTTTCCATGATTCTCAAATTTCTGGGATCAATAATAAATCTTCTTCAACAAAAACTGCAAAATGGAAATGCTGAGGCCAAGGAAAGTGTTCACGTTGTTGAACCTAGGGTATATGGTAAGGGTAGATTAATGGCATCGGTTTTTTTATTGCTTTTGATATTTTTTTACATACCATACCAAATGGCTTTTATTATTACGCTGGTGATTCAAATAATTACCTGTATTAGAGTAACCCTATTACAAGCATCAAACAACGCGCAGAAAACTAACTTACTGAATTTTAATATGACGTTACTTATGCTCTTATTATTTGTGAGTGCAATCAACATTCCTATCATTATTGTTTTCTTGCATAATGTCGCCATCAAGTGGGAGACTTCATTCAAGTCGCATCACAACGTCCTAGCCGTCGCACCGATAATTTTTTTAGTTGGAAATAATTCTCTTCTCAAGATGCCAAAAAGCGCATCTATAAATTCGTTAGATGGTACGATCACTATTATCCTATTCGTTTACTTAACATTCTTCAGCTTTGTTTATGGAATAAGAAACTTATACTGGATACATCATTTAGTAAATATAATATGTGCCTGGCTACTATTTTTCGAAGCAATAAATTAGAATTATCAAAAAAGTGGGCTCTCGTTTTATAGTGCAATTGAAAAAGGACAACTGTTTTGTCATTTTGTGTAATACTGAGTAATACTAAACATAAATTTTGAGACTATAAAATGAAAACTAGTTTCTTTGTCCTATTTCATGAGCTATATATTATGTAAAGGAGTTTAAATATTATCAAAAGAACGGAAAAATGATATGAAAACAAATAAGTCAATTCAATGGTAATTTTGTCACAAAGCTTACGGGACCCCACCTCACTTCTAAACCCAAAGAAATTTGCTCATAGGCGGTCACTGTCTTCAGTCCAAAACCTTCTTGCTTCTTCGTCGGCAGCTGTATTGGGAGTGTACATGTCGACACGTTCACTATCCACTTCGTTATAGCTTGTATCAGCAAAGGGCCCTGCCCTTGTCTTCTTGGAACTTGTAGGTGTAGGAAGTTGATAAAACTGATTCTTTTCTATGTCATCAGCAGCCTCAACCACAAAAGTTTTTTCCGAATGTTTATCTGATATCGATTCTTTCTTTCTAGGGTATAAGTCATACAATCTACTTCTAAGGCTGCTTTTTGCATCATTGTTGATGCTGTCAGTTCGGAAACTGGAAGGTGCGCCTGGATAGAATCTATCTGTTGAAGTTGTAAAATCTGAAGTGATAGTATTTGTCTTAGATGCGTTGTTGGCGGCTGTCGCCCACATTGATGATAATGGCAAAGACAAAACGGCTAATAATGTGGCAACGGTAGTTAAAACGTCTGTACCTTGGTTCGGTTTCAAACTGTATGCGAGAATGAATATCACTGATGGAACCAGCAAAGACTGACAAGACATGATAAGTAAAATATGAAAACTGTCAAATTGCTTAAGACCAAGGAACCTTCTCGATCTTACGGCCAGAATCAATTTAACTACCAGGACAAATGACATGAAGTTGATCGAGGATGCTAGTAGGATGGTGGACGCATTGAAATATTTATTTTGAGTTGCACCGACATCTTGGTAAGTTGCAATCATGCCCTTAACAGCACTCACGAAATACATGATTACTGTAGCAAGCCCCAGGGTGAAGGATGTTGATGTCAACATTAAGCCCATCTTTTTGAAATTGTCACCTGTGAAGATAACCTTGATCTGAAACACTAATGAGGTCTCAATAGAAGCCACTAGCAACACTTGAATAATATTTGTAGCACCATAAACATGAACGTCGCCTCTGCTGATGAATTGAGGAAACCCAGTGAGGGCATAAGTCACTGACGAGTAATTAGAGAGTAAATATTTGAAATAGAGGGCAGAATGCAAAAGAATTAAAAGTAATGAAACTTGATTAATAATAAAGATTGGTGTCTTTTTGCTTCTCGATATCATCCACATAACAATCAAAGTCAATGCGGCCGCGCCACACCTGACACCGAACATGATAGCCTGAGTAACCGTACTGTTGACTAAGCCCTGCAACTCATCGAACGTGATAGTGGTCCCGTTTCCATATATAGAAGTGTAATCAATGATGCTGAGACCTGGATTATACGTTGGATCATAAAACAGATCGCTTAATGAAGGTGTTGTGCCAGACATTTATATGGTTGTTGTAAGTTGTGCATTTTTAAAAAAGCATATCAGAATTTGAGCTACAGCAAGCGGAAAGGAAAGGAAGAAAACAATGTAACTCCAAAACTAAATGAGGCACTTGTAATACTTCTTAAATATTACTCCAGTGATGGAAAATAACCTCGAGAATATGCAAAAAAAAGTTTAATTTTTTCTTTTTCATGTATGTTTCATCATGTAATTACCTAATTAGGAAATATACATGGCTCAAACTTCCTTCAGTCAGCGAAGTGCGTGCGCAGGTCTCAAACGGCCATAAGCAAAAGATAACAGTCTGTTTGGATCCACAGCAGGTACCATCGTTTCACGCTGAAGCATTTTGGTTCTCCCTATTTGTTCCAGGCCGTATTACGTACGCACAAAGGACCTACGTATGTAGCATTGGGTGTCTTGGTAGATTAAATCACTTGCTCGGGCCCCATGGGGATGTTGAAATACATATCTGCAGACACTTTGGAGTCGAGCCAGGTTCCATTCCGATTACTTTTGCGCTGTTAGCCCTGGGCCTCTGGTGCTAAAGCCTGTCTTGAGGTTTCGTAACTGTAATTTTTTGTTTTTCTCTCTGGGAAGGGGAGATTATCTGTAACAAGTATTGCAGAGAAGAAATAAAAGATGATGAAAGAGATGAGATAATCAAAAACAGCAACTAGCAAAGTACAATGTCACTACGGTCGTTCTTTAACACTAGCCACAGCAATCATGATAAGGATGCGATAGCAGGAAAAGATTTTGATGCCTATTTTCAATCGCTTATTGGTTCAAACAGCGAAAAGGCAGAAGAACAGAAAGGAAAAGCGATATCGAAGTTGTTGAAAGAAAAAAATGTTCGTTTGTTGAGATGTATGGGGTTGGGACCACTGGGATTTGTCTCCAACTCACTCCGAAAGGATTGTTGGTATGAATTGTTGGCGTCGCAGTTGTATATTGATGGTTCAGCAGAATACATTCCACCAGTAGATAAGCATAAGGACGAGGGACAGGTGATTTTGGATGCAGAAAGATCTTTTGGTGGGATTTCCAACAAGAACTTAAAGTTACAATTGAAAGCGTTGCTGGTGGAACTGATCACCGGTATACTGAGAAAGTACCCGACTTTAAATTATTACCAAGGTTATCATGACATTGTATCTGTCTTCATCATATGTTTTAGTTCGAATGTTGTGGAAGATAATGCGCTAGAATGGAAGACCCTCTCATTGCGAGATCAAATCGACATGGAAAGATTATTTTATTGTGTTGAATCATTTACGTTATTATATTTGAGAGATTTTATGATGGACTCGCTAGATTTCTCATTTGAACAGTTGAGATTGATCTCTTCATTGATAAAGGAGTCTAATCTGAAATTCTACAACGTATTCAAATTCGACGAAAATGAACCCCTTTTCGCCATTGGATCCATATTGACAATCTTCGCACACAATTTGAAACCGATTAATAGCGGCGACACCAATCTTCATAAAATTCTTTTCCAGATATTTGATATGACCATATCCTTGCAATCCATGCATATACCCTTGATCATATACAAAAACTTGCTTTTGCAAAATGCGCCTGAAATTCTGAAGCACATAGAAGCTAATTCTGATGTTTTCGAAAACGACTTCGATTTGCGTCATGGTGCCATACAAACGGTTTTACAAGAAAAACTATGTGATGAATCGCTTTGGGAGGAAGTCCTGCAGATAACTAGAGACCATTCCACAAGCGCCAGCAAGAAGGTCTTGAAAAGGGTGCATCTAAACAAATATAGCACGTTGCTGAATACAGCGTATGGCAAGCCTAGAAGTTTCGATATGGATACCATCATATTCTATCTAAACGAACAAACAAAAATGAACGAGCGTTATAAGAAGGAAAAATACCGTGGAGTCACCACTAAATCGAAGACGAGGGCTTTATTCAAGCGACTTGGCCATTTTTTACCCTCCAAATATAACAAGTTGGGTAAAATTTCTTTATTAATTGGAATTCTAGCTATCCTGTACCAATTGCAGACTACGAGGTCACTGAGTTTATTGCTCAGTCTACGGTACATGATTTCTACAAAGTTGAAAGAGTTGTCGCATATGCATATGAATTTGCATGACGTCAATCACATCTGGATGGATCCAATAAAGGACATTTTGAAGCTGGGGCATCAAAATAGATAACATGTAACATATTTTCTATACATATGGCAAGATAGAACTTCGCAACTATCAAAATCGTACTCTCTATTATGAGAAGCTTCTTATTTTCTCTGCGGAAAATTCTTCGAAGGTGACTTAAATAAGGAAAATGAAAAATTAAAAGAGAGATTTTAAACGTAAAAAATCAAAAACTCCCTTGAAAAGAACAAGTAATTAGATCACTATTAGAATGGTGTCCCAACTTGCTGTTGAAGTACGTAATTTAACGTATAAATTCAAGGAAAGCTCTGATCCATCTGTTGTTGATATCGATTTGAAAATCCCATGGAACACAAGGTCTTTAGTTGTGGGAGCGAATGGTGCCGGTAAATCCACACTTTTGAAATTATTGAGTGGCAAACATCTTTGTCTTGACGGTAAGATCATGGTGAATGGTCTTGACCCGTTTAGTCCTTTGTCTATGAATCAAGTGGACGACGACGAAAGTGCTGAGGATTCCACGAATTACCAAACGACCACTTATTTGGGTACGGAATGGTGCCATATGAGCATCATTAATAGGGATATTGGCGTTTTAGAACTATTAGAGAGTATTGGGTTCGAATATTTCAGAGAAAGAGGCGAAAGATTGGTCAGAATCCTGGACATCGATTTGCGTTGGAGAATGCACAGATTGAGTGATGGGCAAAAGAGGAGAGTGCAATTGGCTATGGGTCTTTTGAAACCGTGGAGAGTTTTGCTACTTGATGAGGTCACTGTGGATTTGGATGTTATTGCCAGAGCAAGATTGTTAGAGTTCTTGAAATGGGAGACCGAAACTAGAAGATGCTCAGTAGTTTACGCTACGCATATTTTTGATGGCTTAGCTAAATGGCCCCACCAAGTGTATCATATGAAAGCAGGTAGGATTGTGAATGAGTTGAATTTTCTCAAGGACGTGGAGTTTTCCGAGGTAGTCAACGCTAAAGTCAATGGGCAAGTTGCTTTCGATGACAGCAGTAATAAGGTCCTTATCAGTAAAGTGAACAGTCTACATCCATTGGCATTGGAATGGTTGAAACGTGATAATCAAATTCCAGAGAAAGAGATAGGTATATAGATAATAAGCGTATATAACCCCAAAAGCTTGTATAGAAAGTACATAAGTAAGGTGGGGGGAAACTGCGATTTGATCTAATGAGTTAAAGAATTAGTTTGTGATCCCAAAAAACAAAAACAAACGAAGCCCATAAAGAAAAACATACAGCGAGGAGGGGAGACAATAAACTGTACACACGCATCCTGATGTTGTTAGATGGTATAGAGCTTACACGTTGTCAATTGGTCAGCTCGACAAGAACCGCTAGAATTTACAGATCAAATACATATGCCATCAAATGTTTGGCACAAGATTTCGATATCCCGCCACATAATGCCAAATTCGAATTATCGATATTACACAAAGTGGGCACCGAATGCCGGCACATCTTACCACTGCTAGAGTCCAAGATCATCGGAGGTGATCTACTGCTGCTATTCCCCTTCGAAGAAATGAATCTTTATGAATTTATGCAATCGCAGTATAGAAAAGATAGAAGAAAAAATAATCCATATTATGACTTGTTGAATCCCACCACCGAAGCCGTTGCGAATCCGCCAGTTGACAGATACATCAACCGGCTGGATGTGAACCGGTACTGCCTGTCCTTTTTCCGGCAACTGGTGGGGGGGATTGCATTTTTACATGATAACAAGATTATCCATCGTGATATCAAACCGCAAAACATCATGCTGACAACCCAGGCCGCAACGCCAGCGCCTCCACAGTTATACATCATCGATTTTGGTATCTCGTACGACATGGAAAGCATGTCACAGACAAATTTAGAGCCCATGGATAGTAAGATCACTGATATAAGCACAGGAATATACAAGGCACCGGAAGTTTTGTTCGGTGTGAAATGCTACGATGGTGGTGTGGACGTTTGGTCATTACTGATAATCATCTCCCAATGGTTCCAGAGAGAAACGGACCGTATGGGGCATGTTCCGGCGATGATTGACGATGGAAGTGACGACACAAACTCGGATGGAAGCGACTTCAGATTGATTTGTTCGATTTTCGAGAAATTGGGCATACCATCTATTCAACAATGGGAAGTGGTTGCGCAACATGGGTCTGTTGATGCATTTGTCGGTATGTTTGGTGCGGATGGTGACGGTAACTATATACTGGACCAGGTAAAGGATGTCCAGATTAGTACAATAAAGAAAATCATGCCTCGACTGGATGAAGTTGCGGACGTGAAAGTCAAGCAAAAGTTCATTGACTGTATCATGGGGATTGTGTCATTTTCACCAAGCGGGAGATGGGATTGCCATAGAATCTTGCAAGAGTTGGAAAAGCCATGAAAAAGAATATATTAATAGTATATAGATATATATACGCGCACATGAGTACTGTGTAATCATTTCTTCCTCTGAAGAGCCAACTTTATCAAGTCGAAGCAGTTCTTCATGTACGGTAAGTTCTTGTTGCAAGCGGTTACACCCATGTGTCCAATGCGGATGTACTTGGGCCCGATGTCCTTGTGGATGCCACCGGCTATAACTACACCATGGGACTTCAGAAACGCAATAACGCTGGGAGGATCGGCAACGTACACGGCGGTCAAACCGTGCGCAGACATGTTTGAAGGGTACTTTGACACGGATGTCAATTGCAAGCCATTGACCAGACTGTCTTTGAACCAGTCGCTCATTTCACGGTGCAAATCCCACCTCTTGGTCAACCCCTCGCCAAGGATCTCTTTCAAAGCGACGTCGAGGCTATTGATCAGTTGCACCGGTGGCGTTGCGAAGTACGCACCCTTACCAGCCTCGTAGCTTTGCATTATTGGGGTCCATCTCCTCAAGGACGAGAAATAGCCTCGGACCTGTCCGTTCTGTCTGTCGTCAAGCGCATACTCCATAAACCTGCTGCTACACAGCGAGATGGAGAGGCCTGCTGGTGCGCCAATGGCCTTCTGGGATGCGGTTAAGGCGAAATCCACCCCCCAGTCGTCGAATTCAAACTCTTCACACCCAATAGAGCACACGGCGTCGACCACGAAGAACGTTTCCGGCGAAACGCGCTTGATGGCCTGCGAAATGGCCTTCAAATCGGACAGCACCGCCGTAGAAGTGTCAACATGAGTCACTGTAACGGCGCCGTACTTCTTCTCTGACAACTTCTCAGTGAGCAGTTCTGAGGGAAGAGATTCGCCTATCTTGAGAGGCCCAACAACGTCTACTTGGGCACCGTAGCTACGCAGGCAATCCGCAAACCGGTCAGAAAATGTCCCAGTGGACACGACCAACACGTTCTTGTTGGGCGCCTCAGAAAGAATGAAGTTCGAGGCAAACAGGTCCCAGCCCAGCGTACCAGAGCCGGCAAGCACAAAGGGCTGAGACTTGGAGGCAGCAGCGGAATTGAACACGGCTCTGGTGTTCTTCAAAACTCTTTCGAAAATGGAGACGAACTCGGGAGAGGTATGGCCTAGGGAGGGCACGTCCAGAGCCTTCTGGACCGTTTCACTAAGGATAATGGGGCCCGGAATCAGCAGCGTATCTACAGAGTTAGTCATGTTTGGCGAGCATAAGCCAGGAAGCAGAGATTACGTGTGTGTTGTGTTGTGGTGCTCAAGAAGCGCAGTTATATAAGGTCGAAAAGGAAGAATCCTCGAGGACCACTAGTGAGAACCGTGGCCGTGACGGTGTGACTAACGAACGTTCCATCAAACATGCTTGATATCGTATGGTTATCATTAATTGGCCCGGAGTTAGGGGAGGGATATTGCGGAGAACAAAGCGGCGTTAACAAGGCCAAAACTGAAAAGCTGCCCAGCCAAGGGCACATCAAGAATTCTTTATGGTTTTATATGAATAAATTTTATATAGAAAGACAGATAAGAGCGTGGCTCGTTGGACGGAATCCCGTACCAGCAAACGTCCTTGTAGTCGAAAAAGAATCTTCGTCCAAGAGCTATGTTCAGTGTCGCTGCCCGGTCACCACAAATGAATGGTTGCAGGAGGGCGCGCCAACGTCACGTATGCATTCTTGGCAAGTCTCTTCTTCTTCAGCTGTAGTAGTAGACGCTAACTGGAGAGCAGCCGGTAGAAACCACTAAACAAAAAAGAAAAATATATATATACGAAAAAACCCACCGACAGTAATAATAGCGAAAAAAAGAAAAATAAAGTAGAATGAAATAAGTATGCCCTTACGATTGTCTTCACGAAGTGATGAAGAAATCGTTTAATTCAAATGAGTTCAAACCTGACTGCGCTTCGGACAGTACAAGCAAGCCCAGCTTTCCCCTGAAAATAGGAGGAAAGAAGGCTCTTTTTGTTCAGGAAAAACTGGCATAGATAACTTCCCCGGTATTCTTGCATTCTGCTTCCTGTGAAGGTACTTTAATCGACTCCTCCCCCATTGAAGAACCACGATTAAATAAAAACCCAAAAAAAAAAAAAAGAAAAAAAGAAGCAAAATGCAAAAGTTCGGGTCGGTAATATTGTTCAGTGCAGTTTCCTGGTCATCGTAATCACGGCTGGATTACGCCAATTGTCAAGATCAATTGAATTATCAAAGGGCAGACTATTCTCAGCTATCTCGTCGCAAAGCGGATCGGCCAACGGCGAGGCTACCGTGTCGAACAAATTGTTGTTTTCCACGGCAGGCAGTGTGGTGGATTCTGGTAGATTTTCCGTCTTGAACATCTGCAGCTCCCACGATGTCTCCTGGTCCGAGGAAGAATCGCGCATACTTTTGGGCGACATTGTCGCGGGCTCCAGTGTGCAGTTCAATGGTGAAGGTGTGAATGTGTCGGACGAGGAGTGCGAACTGGCCCTGGTGTCCAGTGACGTATCTTTTGAGCTCTGAAAGTCTCTGTACTCGTCAAGGGAGGCAACAAAGGCGTCGCGACCGCAGTTCAACACGTCCTCGTGGCCGGCCAATTTCTCAAGATCGACGCTATTCAGTAGATTTTCCAAAAGAGAACACTTCTTCTCGAGGTACTGCAGATGCAGTCTCTTTTTTTCCCTGCTCTGGTGAGCAGCTCTTCTGTTTCTCAGGATTCGCTCGATTCTTCGCTGTTCCTTTTCCTCCTTCGTCTTGGCTCTTTTCCTTGGGGGCAGAGTCGATTTGAAGTTGGTAGGAATAGCCAGGTTCGATTGCGAATTGCTGGTAAGTTCAAAATCAGTCATTTCCATTGTTGCGGGAAGTTGGATGCGTGGGGGGAGGGGGGAGGAGTTTTGCTATTTTGACAGAGAATTAAAGCCTTGGCAAGATAGACAAGAAGAAGCAAAAGCAAGACATGAACAAGAAAAAACTTTCTGCATCTACCAACTGTTTTCTTTTTTTTTTATTTCATTGTTCTTAACGTCTTCTAATATATAGCAAAAAAGCGAACGAGAATAAAAGAGAACAAGGTGTCCAAAACCACCGGGAAAAAAAAAAGAAACGAAAAGAGATCACATCATACGACTTACCCATAGGGTTCAATTTTCTGACCTACATTTTACTAAGCCTCTTCTATTTTTATCCTCACAATAAACGTCGTAACCTACTGACTTTTGCGAATTTGCCCTAGGGCATATATCTCCTCCACGTGACTGTTTTTCCACTGTTTTTTTTTGCTTCTTTCACCTAGCTTTTTGTGGGAGCAGGGAAACTTTCAACTAAGAAATGAGGGAGCATTAGCTTTAGTATGCAACTTTTTTAGCAACTTGCTGTTGTTTTTTCATGGTAGATTAAGCTGTTGTTCGCATTGCAACACCTCAAGTTCTCGTTATCTGCCACTATTTTTTTCCAATTTTTTTTTTTTTGGTTTCTATCCACTTAATCAATTCTGGAAGCCGTGCTGCAAAGGTTCTGGTGGGTGCTTATACTGAATTCCTATCTCATCTAGTGTTTTTCCCTTTTTTTCCTTTCCCATTTCTCTTGCCTCTTTTTGATAGAATAGATAAGCTTGGCAGAGGAAAAGGAGATGTTCGACACGAATAACGTCGCAGGCGGATCTCAGGCTATGAACGAGGGGCTTGGCATCAACAAGCTCTCTCCGATATCATCGAATTCAAATCAGAGCTCATTGACTTCCTCCAATTATGAAAAATACCTGCAGCTGGCCACAGAGAAGAATCCGTGTATGATCCTGGAGTTGGAACTGGACGGTAAAGTGCGATATGGCTCACCGCAATGGAATACGATCATAGGAGTCGTTGATGATAACGGCTCTTCTGCGACATACATTGCAGACCTTGTTCTCGGATCCGATCAAGATAAGGCCGTCTTCCAAAAGGCCACTGACATGCTGCTTATGAATGACGACACCAGTTACACGATAACGTTCAACGTGAGGGCCACCGCGGATGAGGGCGGCAGCGAGAGCTGTGACAATGACAGTACCATAACGACCTTAGAGGCGCGCGGTATTCTAATCAGGGACAGCCACACGCAGTTGCCCTCGCACACCATGTGGATAGTCAAGCCTCGCACGAACGACTGGTTGGACTTCTATGCCAACGAGGACGCGCAGGATGACATGGTCATCCAGTTGTCCGATAATTGCGACGACATCGTCATTCAACTTCCTGAGGAGTTCTCCAAAACCCTCGGGTTCGGCGCCAAGATCTTCATACAGTATTTGAAGAGAATACGATTGGAAATGATCATGGACGAGTTCAATCTGCCCCTCCCCAAGATGGAACTGTGCCGGGTTTGTGAAAACTTCGTCCCCGTCTGGTGGTTAGAGACTCATTCGCAAAGTTGTGTTTGCGAGCATAGAACAGAATCGCTCATACAACTGTTACATGACAATCTTCTCGAACAATTGGCGATTTTGACAAACTTCAATAAGGACTCGGAGTATAAGGGCACCCAGCTCCAAGTACGTTCCAGCAACTTCCTCAACCAAGTCCTGGATTCCCTGAGGGAGCTGTGCCACGCCGCCATAAGTATAAACCCTAGCGAAATGGTGCCGGATCTCTACCAGAGTATCTCTACATTCCCACAGGATAATAACAACAACAATGCTCTGTTAGACCAGTTCCCCGTCCAAAAGGATTCAGTCAGTTTGAATTCTTATTTCCAGTTCTCTCCGAGAACAAACCACAACATCCAAAATGTCACGTCGTGGCAATCAAGATTCTTCCTCAATGATGACCAAGATCCCGGTTTAGCTCTTTTGATTCATGACACTTTGGACCTGGCAAGGAAAAAAGTGGACGCCGTTCTGAGGTTGGATAACGCAATGACCTACTCCCTGAAGATCAAAAACGAGGTCAATAACTACGTGGTCCAACTGATACGCGAACAAATTGAGATAAACAAGCACGCTGCCCTAGCACACTCAATAAATATGAGACCTTCGTCCGCTTTCCATTCCCCCTTGCCTCAAGATCCAGAAGCAGAAAATCTCATATATTCCTCCTCTACCCCCTTGCAAGTCCAACACAATCAATGTATGCCCCTTGATTCCTCCTCCAAACCTCATTTGGAGCCTATTCCCTTCCCTTCCACATCCAGCGAGGGAGCTTCTAGTGTCAATGATATCAGACATCCTTCGCCCTTGCCCCGTAGTTGTAACAACATTGTTATGAAGTTGCCCACACCTCAGAGAAAAATTAATTCTAACGAGCTATTCTCGGACGCCTACCTAAACGCTGACATCATACCGAACTCAACTGTCGAACCTACGATATCCATTGATATAGATGATAACACAAATAGCAGGAGTAGCAGTATCGAACAATATGGTACGGATAACGCCACTGTTTCTCGGACCACGAACTCGGAAAGACCATCTTCCTCGTCGTCAAGACTGGGGGTTAGATCGAGATCCATAACCCCAAGGCAAAAGATGGAATATTCGCATGTAAATAGTGACGAACACGCCGCCAATGAAATGTTCCCAAGAGATAAAGATTCCCTTCAACCCGAAACTTCCACTGATACCACTATAACCTCTTCTACCCAAACGAATACTACAGGCTTCAAAAATAATAGCAATAACTCCACAAACTCAGTGTTGCCTAAATTAATGACCAGTATTTCATTAACACCAAGACGCGGATCACCATTATTCGGGAATTTAACAAGTCATTCTATGCAGCAAACAAATAGTTTCAAACTGATTCAAGACAAATCTCCAATATCTTCCCCCTTTACATTCTCCAAGGATTTTTTAACCCCAGAACAGCACCCTTCCAGTCTTGCTAGGACAGATAGCGTCAACAATGCAATGTTAAATTCACCAAATTTGCCATTATCGCCACTTTTGTTGGCCACTAACCAAACCATCAAATCACCGACACCCAGCATTAGGGACTATGATATCTTGAAACCAATCAGTAAAGGTGCTTACGGCAGTGTCTATCTGGCACGCAAAAAGCTCACAGGTGACTATTTCGCCATAAAGGTTTTAAGGAAATCAGATATGATTGCGAAAAATCAAGTAACAAATGTCAAATCTGAAAGGGCCATCATGATGGTCCAAAGTGACAAGCCATACGTTGCGAGATTATTTGCTAGTTTCCAAAATAAAGATAACCTGTTCTTGGTCATGGAGTACCTACCTGGTGGAGATCTAGCAACTTTGATTAAGATGATGGGGTATCTGCCTGACCAGTGGGCCAAACAGTACCTGACCGAAATTGTAGTCGGAGTAGATGATATGCATCAAAATGGGATCATTCATCATGATTTAAAACCTGAAAATTTATTAATTGATAATGCAGGTCATGTAAAATTAACGGATTTCGGTTTATCAAGAGCAGGTCTAATTCGCCGTCACAAGTTCATCCCACATAAGTCATCGCTAAGTATCAGTTCAACTTTACCCATCGATAATCCAGTGAATAATAATTTTACTATGAATGCGAACAATAGTAACCACTCTCAGGTGTCCACCCCAGATAGTTTCTCATCAGACCACAAGACATATAATAAAAGCAAGAAATCGTCGCTGGGCCAACAATACGATCACTCTGAACACTCGAGTAACTCGAATTCCCATTCGATGACACCAACACCTAGTTCAAGTACTGTCATTTATCCTTCATACTACCGTGGCAAGGACAAGTCTCACGGAAGTTCAAATATTGATCTCCCAGCCTCCTTAAGAAGAAGCGAATCTCAATTATCATTTTCCCTGCTTGATATATCCCGTTCTAGTACACCTCCCTTAGCAAATCCTCAAAGCCTGAATACCAACAATGTTATTAGAAGAAAATCGCTCACCGAAAACAAGTCCTTTTCCAATGACTTATCATCTTTAGACGTAACCACAACCACTAATACCAATGCCAGTTCAAATAACAACGCTTCTGTTTCACCGGCCCCTTCAGACCTGGCACTGTTTTATCCCGATGATAGCAAGCAAAATAAGAAATTTTTTGGGACTCCCGATTACTTGGCGCCAGAGACTATTGAAGGTAAAGGTGAAGATAATAAGCAGTGCGATTGGTGGTCAGTTGGCTGCATATTTTTTGAATTGCTTTTAGGCTACCCCCCATTCCATGCGGAAACGCCTGATGCCGTATTTAAGAAGATCCTTTCAGGGGTTATTCAATGGCCAGAATTCAAAAACGAGGAAGAAGAACGAGAATTCCTAACACCAGAGGCGAAGGATCTAATTGAAAAACTGCTGGTTGTAGATCCTTCCAAAAGGTTAGGTGTTAGCGGGATTCAAGAAATTAAAGACCAGCCTTATTTCAGGAATGTCGATTGGGATCACGTTTACGATGAGGAAGCTTCTTTTGTCCCCACAATAGATAACCCAGAGGATACAGATTATTTTGATCTCAGAGGTGCGGAACTCCAAGATTTTGGAGACGATATCGAAAGTGATAATGCGAATATCTTGTTTGGTAAAAATGGTAATAGCACTGATGTTTCTGACTTGTCTGCGGCTAATCTTTCTCCACCACCAAATCATAGGAATGTCTTATCCCGTAGACTATCAATGAGCAATACGAATAATAGAGGCTCTAGCAATTCAAGCAGCTGTGTACATGATTTTGGTGCGCATACTCCGGTTAACAAACTCAGTATTGCTTCCGTATTGGAATCAGTACCACAAGAAATCGGATATATCACACCAGGTGGAACTGGTACAACTACGGCTAGTGCTAAGAATTCTCCCAATCTTAAGAATTTATCCTTGGCTATCCCCCCGCATATGAGAGATCGCAGGTCAAGCAAGTTGAATGATTCACAAACAGAATTTGGTTCTTTCAATTTCAGGAATTTATCTGCCTTAGATAAAGCCAATAAAGATGCTATAAATAGACTGAAAAGTGAGCATTTTTCTGAACAGCCGGGAGTGCATAGAAGAACCTCTTCTGCGTCTTTGATAGGATCATCTTCAGATGGATATGTCTCAACATCAGGGAGTAATGCCTCGAATACTACATCATCCGGTAAATTGAAAATACATAAGCCCACTATATCTGGGTCCCCTTCAACATTTAGTACTTTCCCGAAGACTTTTTTAAAGTCAGATTCATTCTCAACAAGATCATATTCTCCTGAACGGAGTATCAGCATTGATTCATCCACATTGTCAAGAAAAGGGAGCTTAATTGGGGATAGCCAACAGACGACAACAAATAGTTCAGATTCCCCTACTATGACTAAATTCAAGTCGCCATTATCGCCCGCTAACACTAACACCGCAAGTTCATATTTTTCGAGGCAGAGAGTTTTATCAAAGAGCTTTTCACAACGAACTAATTCTAGTGATTTATCTGCAGACGAGAGTGATAGATTGCAAGCTATATCAAGAGTTAATTCTTTAAGAAACAGGAGACGTAGTGGCCGCAAGAGCTCCAGTACTTCTGAGATCGGATATCATATGGATGCCCTAGTTTGTGAGCCTATTCCAATTCATAGGTATCGTGTCGCTAAAGACTTAGAAAACCTTGGCTGTACTGTCGTCAGTGTTGGTGCTGGTGATGAATTAGTCAGTAGGGCTACGAGTGGTGTAAGCTTTGATTTAATTATGACGGCTTTAAAACTTCCAAAGCTCGGTGCTATTGATATTGTTCAACTGCTCAGACAAACAAATGGTGCTAATTCAACAACGCCGATTGTGGCAATTACAAATTATTTTCAGGAAGCGATAACGAGTAAAGTTTTTGATGATGTGTTAGAGAAACCAGTAAATCTTGATGAATTGAAAAAATTGGTGGCTAAGTATGCCTTAAAAAAGTCCCAAGAAGATGAAGAGCACACCATATTGAGTGATTCTGATGAGACGCATTGATAAACGCGAATCAAAGATATTAAAAGAGGATAAAATATAGAAAAAAAACTGAGAAAGAAAGAAAACTGAGGAGTAGACGTGAAGGCAAGCATGGGTTGACGTTGCATTTATGCCCTCTTGTTCTGAGCGCTGGTTTTCTACAATATTTGTTCTCTTCACTAAATTATAGTACTTTTTATAAAAAAAATTTCTGGTATAATTATTTAAAGAGTGACTTTTTCCGGCATTTCAGATCTTCCAATTGCATATCATATCTTATAAGTGATGACATGATTGATTTTTGTGCCGTTTTAATTTTGTTTTTCAACTATCTCGATTAAATAGATAGCATAAATGGGACCTTTTTAATTGATCGAGCCGAGATTTCATGTTTTGTGCCGAAACTTGAGAATTACTAGTAGTTCTCAGGACAGATTTAAATGGTTTATGTCCTTTCTATATATATATATATATATATATACTATTGTTACATTCTGGGAACGTCCCGTTTGGCCTATATATACGTGTGTACAATGGATGAGCCAAAAAAAAGAAAATTCATTGAAATTTATATATCATCTGGGAATGAAAATTCCATTCTCCTCTCCCTCCGAGAATCCATATCATCATCCTCTGGGATTATAGTTCTTCCAGCGCTTAATAATTGAAAATGATTGGGACTTTGTGGCGGGTTCATTTTCGGCGTTGAGGGTTGTTTAAACTGTGTGTGAGCTAAAAATTCCGTTGATGTTTCCACTTCTTTCTTTTCTTCAGCTAAGAGTGTTTTCTTCTTCAATTGGTCTTCATACATCGCCTGCTTTATGAGTTGCAATTCGTGCATTAATGCCCCATGATCTACAAGCGCAGCATCTTTGAGTTTTGACTTTTCCTTCCCTTCTTGTTCATCTGGGTTTTCGTTTTCATTATTATTGATATCAGTTTCCGGCAGGTCCTGCATATCTCTTCCTTCTTCAACGGCTTCTTCCACCATAACCTTCCATTTGGATTTCTTGGGTTTCAGCCATTTAGGCACCCAGCTATTATGTTTTTTCCTTTCATTTAATTTCTTTTGCGCTGCATCTACATCGTTTATTAATTTTCTTTTTCTCTTAACCTCTTCTGGGTTCATCATTTCCTCAATCTCAACGAAATCTTCACTTAAAACTGCGATACCAATTTTTTTCAACAATTTGGGCATGCTTTTACGATAATTTAGATGACCATCAACTAACTCAGTGCAATTAATATTCTCAAATCCTTCAACATCTTCTATCGTCGAAATACCCATAACAGCGCTAAATCCACCAGCAGCAGCTCTAAATAAATATGCCAAGAACCAATCCTTATCTGAATAACCATTTACAAACCTTCCGCTAACAGCAGTTCTTGCCATGACTAATTGTTCCTTTTTCATAACGGCTGGCGTACCGAAAAGGTAAACATTTTCAATCAAACCTAAGGCTTTTTGCTTGCATAACTCAATCAAACAAGAGAAAATTACTCTTGCACCTATCGAAAAACCGACCAAAGTAATTGGACGAGCACCTAAATTTCTTGCAATTAATGTATCAGCGAGAATTTTACCTGCAGACCAAGCTCTGTCCAAGGAAACATTCCATGGATTATCTAAAATGTAGCCCAGTTTGGACAAAGCCATTGGCCATTGGATAGAACTTATTAATGCTGTCAAAACTGTGGCACCTAGAATTTGCTGAAGTGATGTAGTGAAGATTTCAGTAGCCACAATACTAACCGTTTGACCAATAGACTTCAGCATTTCTGGTTCCCAATACAACGAGTACAAATCACCTTCGACAGGGTCTACCGTAGAAAATGGTAATCTAACATCATCTTCGTTACCAACCATCCAGCCTGAAACGGTTAAGATCAGGTTAACTCTCCTATTATTATGCAATGGCCTAAACTCAAAAGTTCGCACACTCCCCATTCTCTTCGACATACCCCTAGCACCAATGTTAGCACCAATAGCAGTGCTTGAGACTGCAACCACAGCGGTACCACCTACCCCAGTTAAAAAACCTGTTGCGCCAGTTAATCCTATTGTCGATAAACCTGCGGCAATCCCCCCACCGATGACAGGCGCAAGCAAACCACCACTTAGTCCAAGGACCAAAGAACCGCCTACCATAGCCAGGGCAACATATGCCATTTTCTTTCTCCTTTTGCTTTTTCTTCTATTCTTCATGTGATCTTGCTCATCCCAAACTTGATCCTCTGTAGATTGTTCCATATCTAAAGAATCTGTTACACGCCTTTCAAATTCACAAATTTCCAGATTTGTCATATTCAAAACTTTTGCGAAATTCAGCAACAAAGTCCTTGATCTTGAATCATAAGTGGATGATTGCAAACATATCAGAAAAAGGTCACATATTATAGTCCATGCTACGTCTATATTTAGTTTATCCTGATTTTTGACATTTTCTGGATCGAGCACCTTTGACGGAACCTTCAAAGGTAATGAAGACTCTTCAGCTTCCGATGTTTCGGTTGTTCCAGCTTGTTGTTCAAATTTGCGTGTGGTGGGCGGTACTGCGTCATTTTGTTCATTTAAAGGCTCTTCTTTCATCGTTCCATCTGGCGCACTATCATTTTGGTCCGGATGATTTTCCCACGGATTATCAATGCTCTGAGTGGTCTTCAAGCATTTACACAGATCTTTCAGTTGGATTTTGTGCAAGGAGAGCTTTTCTATCATTGCAATTTCTTCTCGAGATATGCCTAGATGGTCATACAACCTTGACAAGACCACGGTTTTCCACGCAGCCATATCCTTTTGGGTGAACTGCAGTCGATGTGCTAATTTTTTGTGAGCTTTGATGTCAATACAGAGACATAATGTGGCCAAATCTGTACACATTTGATTTGCCAGAATATTTATTGCACCTATATACGCAAACTTCTCCATATCGGTTAGAAGATTTTTCGTTATGTTCAACTGGGAATCCCGATTCAAGTCGCTAACTGGCTCCACGTCATCCTCATATTCGTCATAAGAATCATCCTCATCTTCGTTATTGTTGTCATCATTTAACGACGTAGTCGAGGTGGAAGAAGTCAAAGTGATGGAGTTTTGCGAATTATTGATTTTCTTTTTTAAAATCTTACGATCGAACAGGAAATCCGTCTTTTTATTTGTTCGATAGGATCGCTGGGCCTGCTGTTCTGCAGCCATTTTGGTATAATCGAATCTTGAGTCATTTGCACTTTTGTGGTTCTTTGTAGAAAGAACTGCGGCAGGCGCATCAGCAGACACTTCTAGGTTTCTGACCTTGGAAGTCAACTCTAGTTCACCTCTGTGATTATATATATTGAAAGATGATATGGCAGGCATCTCTTGCCAATCTCCATCATCGGAATCAGAATTGGAATTAGAAACGTCCCCCGACTTTGTATCTGCAAAAGGATCCAAATCCTGTGCAGATCCAAACCCGTCGTTCTGACTAAGGCCGTTATCTGCTTCATCAGCACTGGTTACTGACTGCGATGAGGGCACACTTGCATCTTTCACCGCCGGTTCTTCCTCAAGCGAAGTATTCTCATTACGTACTTCCTCTGCTTTGCCTTGCCCGACAGACGCCTTTCTAACATGATGTGCATGCATATCAGTTAAATCATCTTGATCACTCGAGCCGCAATCGGGATGGAAAACTAGTCCGGATTCCGCAGAGGTATGGTCTTCTGGGTCCTTCAAATGGCGTACTATCTTCAAGCCTTTCAGCTGTATACCTAAATCCTCTTCTGAATCGGACATGTTCTAAAGCCATAAACTTTTCTCCTCTCTCTTCAACCTTGTTTTTATAATTTTGTTCGAGAAATTCTTGTGCTGTGCTTTACAATCACTAAAAAGTAGTACCAAATTAACTATATCAGTCGGTAAAATAATATTTGAAGCTATCTAACCTTGAAAAAAAGCTCACGTACTGTATAGTTCTCTACCAATGCAGCTCTACTTCTGCTATCAATACGGCAGGATCGTTTATTTGCACCACATTTCCTCTTAAACTTTAGAGGATTAAGGTCGGCAATTTCCCAAGACTGTTTAAATTATTAACACCCAAACATATTTCAAAGATGGGCACCCAGACATGTCTAAAAAACATGCACTTATTTTAATTCTTTCTTTTAAACAGCCCGACGCGATCGGAGTAATTTTTCAAATTTAAAGATGCAATAATGTAATGGTTCAAATACGACACACTAGAATCGACTACCTACCATTTATCAAATTCATTCTCAATAACTACTTCAGCCCTATACTACTTCTCACAGAAGCACATCAGCAACATATAACACATATCCAATAACAATGGCTCCAAACGTACGTTAACCTTCCCTCTTCTATCAGAGTCAGAGGACCTAAGAGAAAATAGTGGTTTTAAAAAGTCTGTCTATTCCCTACCGTCAACTTAACAGTCTCATTCAGCGGTTTTAGTGGTTCCATCCTTTCAAGTTTACATTTTTATGTATTCAGCTATTCTGTATTTTAAAAATTCACCCCTTATGGCTACAGAGAAGGCATTGTCCTCTCTTTTAGTTGTATGAAGTGATTGTTAATAGCAGTAGGCTAGGCAGTTTTTACTCGTCAAGACGAGAAATAAAACTTTATCTAAGTTATGGAATACTAACATAAGGTTATTATAGACTTCCAGAAAGCAAAAAATTGTCAAGACCTTGACCGTCGACGTCACATCCCCAACTGAAAACGGAGTCTTCGATCCAGCTTCATACTCCAAGTACTTAATCGATCATATCAAGGTCGATGGTGCAGTAGGGAATCTAGGTAACGCCATTGACGTTACTGAAGATGGATCCGTAGTCACTGTCGTGGCCACCGCCAAATTTTCTGGTAAATACTTGAAGTATCTGACCAAGAAGTACCTGAAGAAGAACCAGCTAAGAGACTGGATCAGGTTTATCTCTATAAGGCAGAACCAATACAAATTGGTTTTCTACCAAGTCACTCCTGAAGACGCTGAAGAAGAGGAAGACGAGGAATAAGTAGAACTTGAACTCATATACTCATCTATAAAACTATTCATATAATAATTCATTACCCTTAATATTGTCTCTCTGTCCTCTGCGATTTACGTATTTTATTTTCCCTCTCTGGAATTGTCATCTTCACGAAAATTCATGAAAAAACAAAAAGAGAAAAAGAAACACTTCAAGCAGGTAGATCACCAAAAATACCAGGAAACATTGCCGCTCCAACTTACAAGCCAATCGACCATATACCCATACAATATGTCTTTCTTTAACTTCAAGTATGTTCATAACGCCGTTAACCTGTCCCTTCCGGCCTTGCGTTACTAACTAATCAACCGCACTGAATCAAAACCGTTTGATCTTGCATGTATATTTTGAAAGCAGAGCATTTGGAAGAAACTCCAAAAAAAATAAAAATCAACCGCTTAATGTGCCTCAACCGCCACCAATGAATACCATTTATTCGAGCCCTCATAGTAGCAGTTCCAGGCTATCTTTAAGAAATAAACATCACTCGCCTAAGAGGCATTCCCAGACAAGTTTCCCTGCACAAAAAGCTACACCTCAATCACAGCAAATGACATCCAGCACACCGCAATCGCAGCAACAGGACGCCAACGAGAGGCCAGAATCACAGCAAATAATGTTTCTCAGCGAACCGTTCGTAAGAACTGCACTAGTGAAGGGTTCATTTAAAACAATAGTACAACTGCCCAAATACGTGGATTTGGGAGAGTGGATAGCGTTAAATGTTTTTGAATTCTTCACAAATCTAAATCAGTTCTACGGAGTGGTGGCCGAATACGTAACCCCTGATGCATATCCAACGATGAATGCTGGCCCTCACACGGATTATTTATGGCTGGATGCGAATAATAGACAGGTGTCACTACCGGCTAGCCAATACATAGATTTAGCCCTCACGTGGATAAATAACAAGGTCAACGATAAGAACTTATTTCCGACCAAAAATGGGCTGCCATTTCCGCAGCAGTTTTCGAGAGATGTGCAGAGAATCATGGTGCAAATGTTTAGAATATTTGCACATATCTATCACCACCATTTTGACAAAATCGTGCATTTATCACTGGAAGCCCATTGGAACTCGTTTTTTTCTCATTTCATTAGTTTTGCCAAAGAGTTCAAAGTTATTGACAGGAAGGAAATGATCCCACTTTTACCGTTAATTGAAAGTTTTGAAAAACAAGGTAAGATTATATATAATTGATAATGAAGGCTATTGTTATTGGATATAGTTAGTCACACCGCCTTGGACACTCAGTAATAAATAATCAAAAAGAATAAAAAATAATGCAAACGATAAACGTTGAATATAAATACATACGTATACATATGTACAAGTTAAATAAAAAAACGGAAAAAAACGGTAGTTTGTGGTTAGCAACTCATGAAAAGAAATATTGACTGCCTCTTAATACTGTTACGTCAAAATCACCCTTTGGAGGGATTTCAGGTAATCTTAACGGTAAAAGAACGCTAGAACCACTATGTTCATCCCCACCGTTTTCTAGTTCAAGGGCGTCCAAATCATTCACGTCCTCGAATAACGACACCGTTGTGACCATCTTTTCGCCAACCTTTCTATCTTCTACTAGCTGACTGTTTAATAGCTCTTGCCTTTTCTTCTCGAAATAAATTTCATCAGCTAATGTAGTGCTCCTTCCTAATTTCTTAGATAAATCCTTGCGGATTTTAACGATCTTTTGAGCTAAATCCGTTGATCTCTTTATTTTTCCAATCTTGACGTAATTTTTATATCTTTGGTCAAATTCTTCCTTCAATCTCAAAACTAAATCTATCTCATGCAATTTAATAAATTGTTCTCTTAACACCACATTCATAGTGTCCACATCAGACGCATGCGTCCAGTAAGAATCATGAACAGATGCAAAATCTAATCCTTGCTTACCACATTCTGCTGCGCTCAACAACATATGAGAAGCATCCAGTGAATGAATGAAGTTTGGAGGAAGACCGGCCTTTTGTCTCCTCGCATTGACAGGATTAACAGCAAATGGATCGCTAATGAAAACAGTCTGTAAATTTGTCTCAACTTGCTTTTTACTTTCTTCACGGTACGGCTGAACGATTGGTAAACCGAGTGGCGTTGTCCAAATGACGGAAGACATAAAGTCTGGTTTGTTACCGTTCTTGAAAGATTTTTCATCAACATCCAACCTAATAGATTTGGAGATCCTTTTTGCACTTTCGCCTAACCAGTCTTGAATCAAATGTGCGCTATGGAATAATTCACGAATAGCACCAAAGACGTGTTTGGTTAAGTACTTAGAGTAATCTAAACTTTCCTTACGATCATCAAAAATCGGGCTTAATTGTTTGGCAATTTGGAAAGTCGCGCCTACATAGGTAACACCATACACATTGGTCATAACAGTTTGTTTAACAACTTTTCTGGTTATTTTGTCCTTTAAAATTTTGGCATTTTCGTCACCTTTCTCAGCGGCAATTTCTAATCGTTTCTGCACTAGTCTTGCCACATGAGCATAAACATCTTGTGGCTTGTCATTTGGAACCAAATTAACTTGAGTAGCACCTTCAACGTCACCACCTAAGGCAGCATAATGCTGTAAACCATTGCATGTACCATCCTGATGAACTGGTTGATGAGATATGAATTCTTCTGGGTTATCCATTTTCATGACTTCATTCAACTCAAAACACGTGGCCAGAGCTTGCCAAGGCTTGTCAGCTGTTGTCCACCAACGCTCTCCACTTAAGGGGTTTTCCGCAGAATCCTTAACGTCATTTAAATGGGATTCCGTAAATGCGACACGATCCTCTAAACGTAACTTATCAAAGCCAAACAGATTTGACAAATGAATCTTTAGCCACTTCAGACCAGATGGGCCCAACTTCTTCCCGTGCCAAAAGATCAAAAGACCGCGACTCATATCATTACCAAGATGGTTGAAATGTGGAGATAAAGGATAAGCGCGTCCTCTGAAGTCTAAATTATGTGGGAAATACAATTTTTCGCCCAAAAATGCCCTAGCAATTTCCAATTTATAGTTTGTATCACATCTATTGGATCTATCGGATGAGAATTTATTGGCAATTGTTTTTACTTGTAGTTTCCAAGCTCTTAAAATGGAAGGGTCTGAATTTCTGGGAGGAGCCAAGGGTAAAACCATTTCTTCTTGGGCACTTGGAATATCCAGGAAGCTTTCACCTCTGTTCCAAACTTGCGAAACTACATCAAATACTTTTCTATTGACAGTCCAAGGCGTATCACCCAGCACATTTAAACCATCATAAACGCGATCTATGTCACCATTATCAGAAGCAGCTTTCAAATATGCGACTTGCTCAGGCGAGTCCTTTGTTCTTAAAAGAGTGGATTGCGTGTAATGGTATCCACCTGACCTCCAGTTGACCCATGGCTTAGGCTCAACCAACATTGGTAGTAATTGTGGTTGAACAGATGCAATTAATCTTTCGCCGTTTAATTGACGAATTAAAGTCTTGTGAATCTTCAAAACACCTAATTTAGAACCATTATGGTATTGGTAACCATGTGCAAAAGCTGGAGCTTCACCATGGACTTTAGCTTTTGTTATGGGATCAACACCTTGCACAAAAACTTTTGCAACATGAATCAACATCGATATTAACACAGAACCAATTTTGGCCCTAATATTCTGGGGCCATAAAATCTTTGACTGTTCAATTTGTGATGATCTAAATACGGATTTAGCATTCTGTACCAGTTTCTTGAATTCTGGCGATTTTTTATTGACATCTCTAAATGTCTGAGATTCACTTTTCAAGACTTGTTCAGACCTGAATTCCATTTCAATGGCCTTACCCACTGATATAACCGCTCTTGCAGTTCTCATACCTTCAATAACACCGCCTGTGGAATTTAATTTTAATAATTCCAAAATCGTAATAACGCACATTTTTCCTGGGTCAATCAGAGTTAGGTATGGGCCATAGTCAAGACGGTTTGTTTCAACTTTATTTAAATGTTTCTTATCGGAAGGGGAAGGTCTTTCCAATGACAGTGATTTACAATGATTAATTTCTTCCTGAACTAAAGGCAACATATTATTATACCATTTCCACAATTTAGCATTTAAGTTTTTTTCAATAGAAATATCACCCCTAGCCTTTGCCTCTTCAAAATCGTGCTTCCAACGTTCTCTCGCAGCTTCTGTTGCACGATTTTCTAAAACTTTTTGCCTATCTTGGTTAAAAGTATTTAATGCACTTTCAAACGCCTTTTTCTCTTTTAATGATGGCAAAGAATTGTAGATTTCAAAAAAATTTATAGAAGTATCACTGTCATCGCCATCTTTCGTTGGCTTCATATTTAGAACGTTTTCGTTGGCGTCGAATTTGAATCTAGATATTTGCTCTTTTTGCTCAGGCGTTAATGATAATCCCAATAAAGTATGTCTGATAACTCTCATTCCAATAGTATCTACAGCTATGAGCTTTTCGGCATCTTTTGGTAAAACTCCCGTTGAGCCACCTAATGGGACATCCCGGAGAGATTCTAAAGAAGGTGTCTTCATAGAACCAAGACTTGCATCCAAGTTTTTCTCATTCTTTGAATTGTTCTCAGCTTCCAGGTTTTTTGAGCCATCTTCGTTTTGGTTATTATTTACAGGCGAAGAAGACGGTGCAAGGGACTCCAATATTGGTTTAACCGAACTTGGTAGCTGCGATAGTGATATGACTCTTAGGTCATTTACCAAGAGATTTAGATCTGAGATGGTCAGAATATCTAGGTTTGATAAAATTTCCCTGATTCCGTTTACGCTCATTTTGAAATAAGCGGAAATTGTAGGCTTCAGAAGCATTGAACTTGCGGATGCATGAAATCTTAAGGAGTGATGAATCATTATTGCCAGAGTCTTGTCATTATAGTTGATATCTTTAAAGTTCGTCTCCAAATCATTCGTTAGTTTTTCGTTCATCTTTAAAATGGGAAAATTTGGTTCGTTCCTGGAAAATGCATTTAAATACATGTTATAGTCTTCAATGAACCTCTGTTTGTGTTCAGGCACTAAATACAAGGATTCCAATATGGAGAATGCTCTTTTCATTAGGTTGGATTGTAAACAAGCCTCCAACAGCGACCATAATTGCATAACGTCCCTGGTTCTTGTCATCGTGGTTATTGCTGAGGCATGTGATTTGTTAAAGGGATCAAAATCTAAGTCTGAGGAATTTTTCCACTGGTAAGGCGTGCTACTGTTGCTGCTGCTGTTCTTCCTGTTGTTGTTGTTGAATAGAGAAAAGTCATTTGTGTCTATTATGCCTGATGGAGGAGACGTGGTGGAGGACGAAGCCGCCACCAAGGGTTCTTCAGACATCAGGATTGTACCTGTTGAGTCCGGAGAAGGTTTATACAGCTTTGAGCCCTTTGACGATATTAGCCGTCTTTGTAGCAGTGATGTCTTCACTAGAGATTTGTAGGCTGGTCTTAGCATGTTTGAATGAATATCGAAAGGCGGAAAAGAAGGAATAAATGAGCCAAAAAAATGAATAAAATGAAAAATTTACAGAAGCAAAATAGAAATGGTATATGAACAGGAAAATTGCTTTTGTTTCTGACCTGGATTGGTTAGTCCCTTAGAAGCGACTCTTTTGGAAATTATTTAAGCTGTGTGGTATCTGCTTTAAAAGTTAGTAGTGAATGAAACGCCTAACTTTCTTTTGCCAATATTTCCACCAAGGCATTAGAATCAAGGTACTATAGTTCTAATTTCCTCCAAATGAAAAAAAAAAAATAAAAAAAATAAACGGAAGAGTGAAAAAGTTCGGGGTTAGCAAAGACTGAAGTGGATCCATACATAAACTAGATTTTTTGGCCACCCAACCCCGGATCGCTGGACACGAAATAGTTTGTGAGCACTCCGGGTAGCACATATATCACTCTTCACGATATTAATCGGATCTTGGCGGCTAAATGATGAAGATCCCACCACTCATCGTTTGTTAAATGGGAATAGTAGAGGCAGCGCATCTTGTTTATAATACTATATGGAACATGGAAAAAGTGAATCTTATCTGGGGGGTGGAGCGACCGGAAGAAGACATACGTTTTTGTGCCTAGTTCATGATGCATTGTTGAAGGAAGGGCCGGACTTTTTGAATGTAAGCATCAAACCCTCACCCTGACAAAAAATGTGGCTTTCTTTCTCTTGAAGAGGTCCTGTCTTTTTCCCTTTTTTGGCTTGTAGTTTTGCTGTATGATGTTGCGGTTCAGTTTCCTTACTTATTTGCCGTCCGTATTTATATATAAATTCTGCTCTCCGGGCGGTCCTTTTAGCCGCCGAAGTGAGCATTGAAAATCAAGAGCTTGAAAGGGTAAAGGTAGTTAAGATAGTATATATATATAAATTGAATTATATATTTCAATAAGGAATGGTATGAAATTTTTCGTGGATTAGTTTTTCTTATTTTTGATTAATTTTTTTTTTTTCTTGTTTATTTATTTGGTTCCAAAGTGCTCCAACCTCAGAGAAGAAGAAAAGGTAGAAAAAAGAGAGGGAAAAGCAACTGACTATTCAAAATTCTCGGTGATCGGTTCATCTTGGTTTTGTGGAGCACCGAAGTCACCATTTTCGTCTACTTCTTCATCATCTTCTACAGTAGCTTCTTGGTATTGCTGGTATTCGCTGACTAAATCATTCATATTGGACTCAGCTTCAGAGAATTCCAATTCGTCCATACCTTCACTAGTGTACCAATGCAAGAACGCCTTTCTCTTGAACATAGCAGAGAATTGATCACCGACTCTCTTGAACAGTTCTTGAATAGATGTAGAGTTAGCAATGAAAGTAGCAGCCATGTCCAAACCTTGAGGAGCAACGGAACACACTGCGGTTTGCACGTTGTTGGGGATCCATTCCACGAAATAGTCGGAGTTCTTGGATTGGACTTTATGCATTTCATCTTCCACTTCCTTGACGGAAACTTTACCCCTAAAGAAAGCCGCAACGGTCAAGTATCTACCGTTTCTTGGGTCGGCAGCGGCCATCATATTTTTGGAGTCGAACATTTGCTGTGTCAATTCAGGAACGGTCAAAGATCTAAACGATTGAGAACCAATTGCAGTCAAGGGGGCGTACCCAACCATGAAGAAATGTAAACGTGGGAATGGAACAAGATTGACTGCCAGTTTTCTCAAATCGGAGTTCAATTGACCGGGATAACGCAACGAAGTGGTCACACCCGACATAACGCTCGAGACCAAGTTGTTCAAATCACCATAAGAGGGTTGGTTCAACTTCAAAGTTCTTTGACAGATGTCATAAAGTGCTTCGTTATCGATACAGAAGGTTTCATCAGAGTGTTCTACTAGTTGGTGCACAGACAACGTAGCGTTGTAAGGTTCGACAACGGTGTCCGAGGTCTTTGGAGAAGGCAAGACAGAGAAAGTGGCCATCATTCGATCAGGAAACTCCTCTCTAATCTTCGAGATCAAAAGCGTACCCATACCGGAACCGGTACCACCACCAAGAGAATGCGTAATCTGGAAACCTTGCAGGGAGTCGCATCCTTCCGCCTCTCGTCTAATAACGTCCATAACGCTGTCCACAAGCTCAGCTCCTTCCGTGTAGTGACCCTTGGCCCACACGTTGCCCGCAGAACTTTGTCCAAAGATGTAATTGTCAGGCCTAAACAGATTCCCGATGGCGGAGTTGCGCACTGCGTCGATGGTCCCGGGCTCCAGATCCACGTTGATAGACCTTGGAACCCACTTCCCAGAAGACGCCTCGTTGAAGTAGACGTTCAGTCTCTCCTTCTGGATGTCGTCATGGCCGTGATATGTCCCGTTGAAATCTAAACCATGCTCACCACAGATGGTTTCCCAGAATGCAGCACCGATTTGGTTACCACACTGGCCCGTCGAAATATGAATAATTTCCCTCATTATACTGTTTTGTGGAGATGTTGCTTTTGTAGTTAGAATTGTCGCTGTGTAACTTCAATTGCCTCACCACTACCTTAGTTGATCTACCAAAGTTTTCGTGTTTGTTTTAGCTTTTGTTGTTTTTTCTGTTTTTTTCCTTTTTCCTTGTGGCGCCTCTAGGTCACTACGCACGTATTACGTGACCCGGTGCCGTTTTCCTGAATGTTACTGGTTTTTTTGGCCCATGGGGGGAGTTAAAGAGAAAGAACAGAAGCCAGAAGAATCCAGCGATTAAGCACACCAGTGTTGGGAAGATTTTTTTCTGTTGGGTCCAGGTTCGAGATAAGCAAACAAAGGAGCGCGAATATGAATAGCGAGTACGATTATCTTTTCAAACTGCTATTGATCGGGAATTCCGGTGTCGGGAAATCCTGTCTACTTTTGAGGTTTTCGGACGACACGTATACCAACGACTACATTTCCACAATCGGGGTGGACTTCAAGATCAAGACTGTGGAACTAGACGGCAAGACTGTGAAGCTGCAGATCTGGGATACTGCAGGCCAAGAACGTTTCCGTACCATCACGTCATCGTACTACCGTGGTTCGCACGGGATCATCATCGTGTATGATGTAACTGACCAAGAATCCTTCAACGGCGTGAAGATGTGGCTGCAAGAGATTGACCGGTACGCCACCTCAACAGTGTTGAAGCTGTTAGTGGGCAACAAGTGCGACTTGAAGGACAAGCGAGTCGTGGAGTATGACGTTGCCAAGGAATTCGCCGACGCAAATAAAATGCCGTTCTTGGAGACTAGTGCTCTGGACTCCACCAACGTCGAGGACGCGTTTTTGACCATGGCCAGACAGATCAAGGAGAGCATGTCACAACAGAACCTGAACGAAACCACCCAAAAGAAAGAGGACAAGGGCAACGTCAACCTGAAGGGTCAGAGTTTGACCAACACCGGTGGCGGCTGCTGCTGAAAAAGAACGCCTCTACTTTGCAGATTACATATAATATAATAACTAAATGAATAAGACACACGAGAATATAATGTCTATATATACAACTACAGTAACAATTACAAAAACAAGAACATCAATAAGAATGAAGGTCCGAGAATGCTACCCGCACGATCTCAAGCCCTAAGATACCCTACATATTCTCTTATCGGATTGTCTAAACCCCTCGAAATATTTAAGCTACCCTAAAATCTGCCCTATCTAAATTCTAAATTCCAGCCCTATGGTCACCCGGCGTTTACTTTCTTTTTTTTTTCTTTACCCGCCACGCGTTTTTTTCAGAATTTTTTCTTCCCTCTTCTTCTTGGATGAATAAATAAACGGTCTTGAAACCTAACTCGCCTCTCTCTCCTTTTTGGTATATTTTTGGTTTTTGCTTGATCTTTTCCTTCCCAATCTCTTGTTTAATATATATTCATTTATATCACGCTCTCTTTTTATCTTCCTTTTTTCCTCTCTCTCTTGTTCTATTCTTCATTCCAATTTCAACTCTAACCAAGAAGAAAAAGAAAAGGTCAATCTTTGTCAAAGAATAGGATCTTCTACTACATCAGCTTTTAGATTTTTCACACTTACTGCTTTTTTCTTCCCAAGATCAAAAATTTACTGAATTAACAATGGATTCTGGTATGTTCTAGCGCATCCACAGGTTTACTACTCCGCAAGAAGAATTGCACCACGCCAATGGCTCGAGAGTTTGTCTCTTATTTTTTTCTCTATTTTTCACTCTCCCATTACCTCCCATTTTGACTGATCTATTATTCACAACCATATTATTGGCATAAATAGGGGCTTGAAATTTGGAAAAAAAAAAAAACATTGAAAGTTTCTCGTGCCAAGTGATGTTATTTTTGCTACTTTTAATACATCTCAATACTAACAACCGTTGCTTTCTTATTATTGCTTTTCCGTACGTTCAGAAGTTGCTGCATTGGTCATTGACAATGGTTCTGGTATGTGTAAAGCCGGTTTTGCCGGTGATGACGCTCCTCGTGCTGTCTTCCCATCTATCGTCGGTAGACCAAGACACCAAGGTATCATGGTCGGTATGGGTCAAAAGGACTCCTATGTCGGTGATGAAGCCCAATCTAAGAGAGGTATCTTGACTTTACGTTACCCAATTGAACACGGTATCGTCACCAACTGGGACGACATGGAAAAGATCTGGCATCACACTTTCTACAACGAATTGAGAGTTGCCCCAGAAGAACACCCTGTTCTTTTGACCGAAGCTCCAATGAACCCTAAATCTAACAGAGAAAAGATGACCCAAATCATGTTTGAAACTTTCAACGTTCCAGCCTTCTACGTCTCCATCCAAGCCGTTTTGTCCTTGTACTCTTCCGGTAGAACTACTGGTATTGTTTTGGATTCCGGTGACGGTGTTACTCACGTTGTTCCAATTTATGCCGGTTTCTCCCTACCTCACGCCATCTTGAGAATCGATTTGGCCGGTAGAGATTTGACCGATTACTTGATGAAGATCTTAAGTGAACGTGGTTACTCTTTCTCCACCACTGCTGAAAGAGAAATTGTCCGTGACATCAAGGAAAAACTATGTTACGTCGCTTTGGACTTCGAACAAGAAATGCAAACCGCTGCTCAATCCTCCTCCATCGAAAAATCCTACGAACTACCAGATGGCCAAGTCATCACTATTGGTAACGAAAGATTCAGAGCCCCAGAAGCTTTGTTCCATCCTTCTGTCTTAGGTTTGGAATCTGCCGGTATCGACCAAACCACTTACAACTCCATCATGAAGTGTGATGTCGATGTCCGTAAGGAACTATACGGTAACATCGTCATGTCCGGTGGTACCACTATGTTCCCAGGTATCGCCGAAAGAATGCAAAAGGAAATCACCGCTTTGGCCCCATCTTCTATGAAGGTCAAGATCATCGCTCCTCCAGAAAGAAAATACTCCGTCTGGATTGGTGGTTCCATCTTGGCTTCTTTGACCACTTTCCAACAAATGTGGATCTCAAAACAAGAATACGACGAAAGTGGCCCATCTATCGTTCACCACAAATGTTTCTGATCTCCTCGGCCTTTGTGCGTGTATGTGTATGTATGTACCTCTCTCTCTATTTCTACTTTTAACCACCCACTCAACAAAATAAAAATAATAAAGTATTTTTAAGGAAAAAGTGTGTTTACTTCCAAGCACTCACTTTATTTACTTTTTGTACGTTTTCATTGATATAATGTGTTTTGTCCCCTCATCTCTTGAAAAAGTTCAAAAAAATTGAAAAAAGGAAATATATATGAATAACTATTATATATATATATATATATATATATATATAGTATTAATAAAATTTTTTTTATACATTGCATCTAGTATATCATATGATCATCTCCTCTTCGCTCTTCAATTGTATAGGCTTGTGCGATTCTACGCCTTCGGAAGATCTTGCGGAGTCCACATTGAAATTCAAATCTGGAGTTTTGATACTCTTTTCTTCATGCAAATTAGTGTTCTCTTTGTTTTCAAACTCAAAAAAATTATCAATGTCTTCCATGCTCATACCCTTTGTTTCTGGAAACCAAATTAAAACAATCAGAGATATTAGAAACGTTAGAGACCCGAATATTATAAAAGTGGTGCCTTTTAACATTTCAATCATTACAGGACATAAGAACGTTAATATGAAGTTGCCTAACCACCCAAATGTAACGCAAATGGCAAACCCTTTCACCTTCACTCGGGATGGCAACATTTCATTTGTGTAAATCCAGGGTATACTGGAGAGGCTCATGGCAAATATACCAACAATCAAAAAGCACAAAGTTAAAATCCACCCGCCGACAAATGGATTTTCTCCAATGGACCAAACTAGACTCTTATTTCCATCAATTGGCTTGGTATCTTGACCGTATTTGACAAAAAGTGCACCAATGGTAATTAACAGCCCACTAATGGGGAATCCGCCCAACAATGTGATTAGCTTCCTACTTGTGTAATCAATAAAGGTAATAGGCAACAAGCTCAAAACCATATTGATGAAGTATGGTATTGAACTTGTAAACAACTTCACGTTGCCGTCAAGCCCCACGATCTCACAAATATACGTGATATAACCAAGGATAATATTTATACCACTAAATTGAATCAATAATTGTAAAGTCATTCCGAGAATCAAGGGCTTCAATGAACCCCGAGGCAATTTTTTGCAGAAGTTTAAGTCATTGACTCCAATCCAGAAATCTCCTGCCAATTCAATCTTACTCATTTCAGGAACTGCATCTCTTGGCTGACTTTCATTGAATTTTTTGGCCAAGTTGTGCTGGATTTCTTGAGCTTTACTCATCTGTCCATGCAATACCAGCCAGTGGTATGATTCAGGTAAGGCACAACTAGCCACCCAAAATACTATTCCGGGGATGATTCCTACGCACCATGCCACACGGAACGCGAAGTGAGAATCCCAGAGACTCAATGCAATGCACAGATAATGCATAACAAGAATTCCGATGGTTAAACACAATTGAATATAACTCATGGTGCTTCCGCGTTTGTCGCGAGGAATAACTTCATTTGCATATGAAGCTACTAAAATGGAAAAATTTCCCAGAATCATGCCCTTGACCACACGACAAATCAACAAACCTAATAAGTTCCAGATGCAAAAATTCAACAAGGTAACGATATTCCAAACTATAATTCCCATTTGAAACTGATAAATTCTGCTAAATTTATCATTCATCACACAGTAAATAAGACACCCAAGGATACCGCCCAGGGGTGTGGCACCCATAAGTAAACCTTGTTGTAACGGTGTTGGGTACCTAAAATACTCGTTAAATGTCTTATTTGTCAGAAAAGTTGCCAAAGATGGAACTTCAAGACCCATTAGAAATCCTACAAGTGTTAATATTGCCGTAATTTTAGAAACTTCATAGGTTTTCGCAATTTTAACCACGGGCATCTTGGGGAGTCTCCAAATAAAAGCGTTCATGGCTTTCATGGTATTCAATATTCTTGTAATAATGAGCATCTCCAGTATTTTTCTCTTTCTACTCTTTTTTTCCTCTCTCCATTTTCTCTTCATTTATTATTATGTTTTTTTTTTGTGACGTTTAATCGGAGCGTCAGAAAGTCTGACGCAGCGACGAAATGAAAGGGAAGAAAAGCAATGTACTTACATGATTACATAGTGAACTTTATATAGAAAACAAATGAACAAAGGAAAAATCCAAACAGTAAGCAGTATTTACAGTACTAGAATTTTCTTAACGCGGCAGATTATCAATATGAATATAGGCTTCTTTCATTTTCTCTTATATGTTTCTTGTTTAATTAGTTGTGGGGACCTCTACGTCATTTGCGGCCAATATTTCCCTTAATGTGTGGTACACTTTCTCATCGTTTGGGATAACTTCACCAATACCATATTGAGCAATAGAAAATAGCCCCCAAACGCCGATAATAGTGGAAACAATTAATGCTAAATATCCCTCAGTAGTAAATCCCTTGGGTAATGGTTTTGGTTGTCTTGGCAATCCATTTAGGTCAAACCAATCGTTTGAATGACCTGCAGCATTACCAGTGACTGGGATACGAGCTCCTTTACAAATATCTAGATAGTTTTCGTTGAACGTTTCTCTTTCCTGCAATACCGTAGGGGCCTCAATGAAGACTGAGGCTAGACCTTGCTGTAAGTGCCAATCAACATGACAATGGAAATACCAAACACCGGGATTGTCTGCTCTAAATCTAAGCACCACATGGCCGCTGGGCTCTAGAACTACAGTGTCTCTCAGCATGGGCCTCTCAGGGAACGGTTGTAGTGGTGCGGATTCGTCATAAGGGACGGTCATCCGATCTTGTTCAGATTCATCATAGTTCTCACCGACATGGAAGCCCGGTGATTTTTGGACTATTTGAAAATTATGACCGTGCAAATGGAATGGGTGTCTACCAGAATCATAATTGTTCAGCACAACTTCTATGATATCATTGTGGTTCAAGAACTGTGCGTTGATGTTATCACCATAAATTCTAGAATCAGTGACAAGCTTCCCCGAGGTCAGCAACGTGGTCAAAGTGGGGACCTTTGGTGTCACATAAGTAATATTGTTGAAAAATGCATACTTCACGCCATCACCCAAATTCAGCATTCTAACATCCATGACGATTTGGTGATCATAGTGAGTAAGTAAATGTCTTTCAATCAAAGGTTCTAAATAAAAATCATTTGTGGCACGATCCAAATCACAGTCTTCAATATTCAATGCACGTGCGTTCGGTAAAGAGTGACCGTATCTCATTTGGATAGTCTGGTTAAGTTGTAGCTCCGATGGAATAGCGTCGAGCATTGTTTCATCCATTATTTGCATCATGGCGTAGTTTCTTGTGGGCATCTTATTTTTAGCCTTAATTAACACACTCATTCTTTGCCCCGCAGAAAGGTAAATCGAGTCAGTAACATTTGGCTTAACGTAAATCCCATCTACCTCCACTACAGTCATTTCATGGTCCTCCAGAAATATGTACTGGGATACAAACAACCCTGTGTTCAAGAACCTGAAGAGATATGTTTCACCAGGTGTGAAATCTAAAGTTACATTCATGGTATTGTTAAAAAGGATGTTTTGAGGAATAGGCTCAGCACCAGTGGGGTTATATCTGGATAGAAATTCTTTAGTCACGGCCTTATAATCTTCATGATAATGGTCTGCTAAAGTGATTATTCGTTCATGATCATACTCGAAGGGCTCTTCAGGATCGTGGATGATAAAAGCACCCCTCATACCATCACCATATTGGGCGCCCATATGTGCATGGTACCAAAATGTCCCCACTTGTTCAGGAACAGTGAAGTTGTACAGATATGTCTGCCCGGGGACGATAGGACATTGTGTTACCATGGAGGGGCCGTCCATTTGAAGTTGGTTCCCCAAACTGGTATTCTGGAAAAGACCATGGAAATGTAGGGAGGTTGCAGTGTCATCTTGAAAGCCGTTAGTCAAATAAAGCTCAACACGGTCTCCTTTTTCCACATGTATGTCTGGAAGAGGCCATTCGCCGTTGAAACCAATCATCTTCTTTTCATGCAAACCATCGGGATTAGCCCTCACCCAGGAAGCGGTATAGTTTAGCGTGTGTGTCTTTGCCACAGCAACACTAGCTGTCAGCACAAACCACACCAATGAGCACAACAACATCATCTCTTTTCCTCGTCTGTATGGTCCTTTATTCTTCTTCTCGGCGCCTACTTTTCTACTTTGTATTTTCTGTGATCTTAAATATACAAATATATATATCAGAAGATTTTGTAGCGAAACAGGGTGCAAACTGAATATATAAGCCACAAAGTGGTAAAAGAGAGAAATAAAAGTGTTTAGATAAAATCCGCTGCCTTATCATGACATTGTTTATCCTTGAAGAGTTTTCTACAAAGAATACGAACGATAATAACCTTTATCAAAGGGGAATCTACCGGAAATCAATCCATCGGCATCGTTATAGCCTTTGGACATCAAATCAATGGCCGGGGAGTAATCATCTTCGTAATACTTGAAAGACCCTCTAATTGTAATCTCTCTAGAATGGAATATCGCCGAGAGGAATCTCCACGTTTCTATCCGAGGGATGTATGTGAATTTGCATGACAGCCCCATTGCTCTTGACACATTCCGATGCGTTATCAACACACAACATCCATTAGCCCTTCTATTTGCTGGTCGCAGCTGTGTCTGGTAGAGTCGATAAATCCGGTACCGTCACATGGTCTCTTCTTAGGCCATGTGTGGTAATGACTACCTTATTGGTTCAAAGCTCTCTAAGCACTGCACCAACCAGTACACTGATGGGTTCAACGTCAATAAGTGTGGCACGGTCACCACTGCATGAACATCAAACATAGCGGTTCAATCAGAGCACCTTGTCAAAAGTCAACTGCGCTGGCAATCTGTAGTCCTGGTCCATGTTCACAACGAACTCTCCACTAAAGGTACCGGCACAAGGAGGTGTCAAGCCGAGCTGTATGCGGTAATGGCCTGAACTGGAACTCCTTGGTATACCCGTTAGAGTATGAAGGTTCTACACTTCCTGCATCATCAACTTCACATCGGTTTGGAGGTACTGAATCGCAGATCTCGATGATTACACCCCCGGATTCGTGGCCTACAATCTTAGGTTTCTGAAGTCAATTCTCACCGATTCGCCATCTGTGTAATAGGGAACATCTGATTAGCAGATCCCTCCAGCCTTCGTCTGCACTTTCACCTGGTAAAACGCTGTGATCTTGAGTTTGGGAACTTCTTGAACTTCCGCTTCTTCATTTCTACATGTCACATAGCCCTCTGCGCTGTTAACTGTAGGTAGGCCAGTGCAACGAACCACTTCAATCGCTCGTGTTACTCATAATGAAATGCTTGCTCTATATCTTGGTTTAAGGATATCGCGTGCCGCTGCATCAGGTGGTTTCTTGTCCTTGCATTTTTTCCTAATGCATCTTAAGAATTATGATAGAACACTTAATTATCCCCCTATCAGAGAGAAGGGTGAAGAAGAGAAGTACAGGCAAAGATTAGTGGTGATGTCGGATGTAGACAATTGGGAGCCAGTATCCGATGGTGAAAATACTACTGATTCAGTGCAGCAATTGGGCCCTCCCTTTGAGCATGTAAGTGACGATGACAACGCTGGCGGTGGTGAAGATGAGTCACTAGAAGACGTGCCACTAAACTCAGATAGCAGTGACGCCCGCAAGAATTTGGTAGTGATTACGAATCCAAGTACCGCTGATGAACAGACTACTGAAATCAAACACGATCAGTCCAGGACGTCTTCGACGTCCTCGTTCTTCAGTGGAATGATCTCTTCGTTTAAGTCCAACGCACAATCTCCACTTTCTAGATCTAGTACACCAACTTCACCAGTGTCTCAACCGAACATCATATCCCATAGGAGAGAGCCCTCCATAGGTTCCAAGAGAAAGTCAAGCCGTCGCATCAGTAATGCTACAATCGCGGAAGTAGATTCTCCCTTACAGCAAGTGGAAAAGCCTGATGAAGTCAAGACAAGGCGCACCCCTTCTCAGATGAAGGAGGACAATTACGATCGCAGGCGGTTTGTGGAGGAACGATACATGGACACACCTTATCACTATGCATCCGAACAAAGAAACAGAGACTTCCACGAGGCATTCAAGTCCGTGCCTAAGGATGATAGACTACTGGATGATTTTAACTGTGGACTCAATAGAGAATTGCTTTACCAGGGGAAACTATACATCACAGAAAAACATCTCTGCTTTAATTCCAATATTCTTGGTTGGATCGCTAAAGTGCTGATTGCCTTCGAAGATATCACATATATGGAGAAGACTTCGGCTGCTGGATTATTCCCCAGCGCCATATCCATTGAAACACAGATGGGCAAAACTCTCTTTAACGGCTTTATATCCAGAGACAGCGCATTCGGCTTGATGAAAGAAGTGTGGTCAAGAACGTTGTTACAGAAGGACATGGTCAGTGAAGTCGCCAACAGCGACAAGTCAGGCAACGGTAAGAAAATTGATGATGCGATAAACTCTATCGATGAGGAAAACAATGAAAAGGGTACTAATGATAATGAGACTAATGATGACGACAATAACAATGATTATACCAATGAAACCACCCCTAAGAGCACGAGTTCCTCTTTGGATAGAGAAAAAGAAAAAGCATACAATCTGCGTGACAGTTCATCATACCAGTATGATGGTCCACTATACCATCACTCGACAAGCTTTCCAGCCGAACCGATGGCCAGCAATGAATTTGTCCTCAAGGAATTACCATTCAACTGTGCACCTGGCATACTCTTCGAGATCATGTTCAACTCGGAGCAGAACGAATTCCTTTTGGATTTTCTACGAGGCCAAGAGGGATCACAAATCACCAAAATTCCAGATTTCACGAGCATTGATGGATCTCTCATTCCTTTGAAAAGAGAGTATTCATACGAAAAGGCGTTGCACTTCCCTGCAGGTCCCAAGTCCACGACGTGCTATGTTGCTGAAGTAATAAATAGGAAGGATCCGGACACATACTATGAAGTCATCAGTAGTATACGCACGCCAAACGTGCCCAGCGGTGGCAGTTTTTCGACTAAGACAAGATACTTAATCCGTTGGAACGACGAAATAACGTGTTTGCTACGAGTGTCCTTTTGGGTAGAATGGACTGGCTCCAGTTGGATAAAGGGCATGGTCGAAAACGGCTGCAAAAATGGTCAATTAGAAGCTGCACAGTTGATGGAACGTATTCTTGCCAAGTTTGTCAAGGACAATGTCGAAGAATGTCAAATTACTATCAGCAAAGAGAAAGAGGAGCAAGAGGTAGAACAACTGGAAGAAAAATCCGGGGAAACTGCGCTCGTACAAACAACAGAAGTCGTTGCTGCAACGCCTATTGTTGCAGAGTCTCAAGGTCTGAAGGTCACCACGGAAACATGGTTGTTTTTATACTTGATCGTTATACTTTTGCTACTGTTGAACCTGTTCTATATACGTTCAATTGCGACTTGCTTACGCCAACTGGTGAAGCTGCAATTGGCGCAATTGAAATAGTGATGTGTATTTTTCTTTATACCAGTATGTATCATTTCTATAGGGCAATAGTAGCAACTAACAATAAAGGGCGAAATAAGCCGATTTCAGTGGCAAATTACAATTTTTTTCTGAAACAGAGTACACATCGAGAAAAGCATCCAACAAGAGGCTTTCAAGATGAAATTAAGAGTAGTCGGGCCAGGAATTAACCAGGTCGTTACTTTGAAGCAGGATGCAACAGTCAATGACCTCATTGAATATGTCGGTATAGATGTTAAGACGTTGAGGTTCGGATACCCCCCTCAAAGAATTAGTTTGCAAGAGGACGATGTTGCCCTAAGACAAACCCAGCTAGACGAGCTGGGAATTAACTCTGGTGAAAAAATCACATTAGAGCTTTCCCAAAGCAGTGAAAGTTTCAGTATGCCGCCACCACAACCAAAACCAAGGAGAGTGCTAAAAAGCACTGAAATGTCCATCGGTGGCAATGGGGAGGACGTTCTATCGGTCCATCCTGTTCCCGACGACAACTCATGTCTCTTCCATGCTATTGCCTACAATATCTTCAAACAAGATGACGTTCGTGCTCTTAGAGAGATGGTCTCGAAGGAGATTCTTAAGAACCCCAACAAATTTAATGACGCCATTTTGGATAAAGCTAACAAAGAATACGCGCAATGGATATTGAAAATGGAGTCCTGGGGTGGGGCCATCGAGATCGGTATCATATCAGATGCACTTGCAGTAGCTATTTATGTAGTGGATATTGATGCCATCAAGATTGAAAAGTTCAACGAGGAGAAGTTCGACAACTATATCTTGATACTGTTCAATGGAATCCACTACGACGTCCTAATCATGAACGAATTCAAAACCGTCTTTGACAAGAAAAACCAACCAGAATCGGATAATGTTCTTACGGCAGCTTTGCAACTGGCCTCCAATTTAAAGCAAACTGGCTACTCTTTCAACACTCACAAGGCCCAAATCAAGTGCAACACCTGCAGAATGACTTTCGTGGGCGAGAGAGAAGTCGCTAGGCACGCTGAATCGACGGGACACGTTGATTTTGGACAGAATAAATAATGAAATATACTTTTGGCGTTTATCGGTATACTCGTCATGGTACACGAAAAGTGCATGATGAATTCTTTTTGTCGTTGATGAAAAAAAAAACTGGAATATATTAAAAAGTATCGTTTTTACGTGTTCTTTCTACCATTCCCTTCCAGCTTACTTTGTTTAGTTCTTTTTCGCAATGCATAAAGTTCTTTGACGAAAAGAAAATCGATAACTGCGTCTGCTACTTCTTTCTCCCTTCAAAGCACCTGCTATTATAACACAAATAATGAGTACCTCTGAATTCGCTTACAAGGAAAAGCCGGAAACCCTGGTTTTATTTGATGTTGATGGCACTTTAACCCCAGCAAGATTGACCATTTCCGAAGAAGTCAGAAGCACTTTGGCCAAATTGAGAAACAAGTGTTGTATCGGTTTTGTCGGTGGCTCTGATTTGAGCAAACAATTAGAACAGTTAGGTCCAAACGTCTTGGACGAGTTTGACTATTCTTTTTCCGAAAATGGTCTTACCGCCTACAGATTAGGTAAGGAACTAGCTTCCCAATCTTTCATTAACTGGCTCGGTGAAGAAAAATACAATAAATTGGCCGTTTTCATTTTGAGGTATCTATCTGAAATTGATTTGCCAAAGAGAAGAGGCACTTTCTTGGAATTCAGAAACGGTATGATCAACGTTTCCCCAATCGGTAGAAACGCCTCCACCGAAGAGAGAAACGAATTCGAAAGGTACGACAAAGAACATCAAATCAGAGCTAAGTTCGTTGAAGCTTTGAGGAAAGAATTCCCCGACTACGGTTTGACGTTTTCCATTGGTGGTCAGATCTCCTTCGACGTCTTCCCAGCTGGTTGGGACAAAACCTACTGTTTGCAACACGTTGAAAAAGACGGTTTCAACGAAATTCATTTCTTTGGTGACAAGACTATGGTCGGTGGTAACGATTACGAAATCTTTGCTGACGAAAGAACTATCGGACATTCAGTTCAATCTCCAAATGACACTGTCAGAATCTTGACTGAACTCTTCGACCTATAACATCTCAGAGTTGCTATATGATTCGTTACTTTTGTTTTTTGTTATTTGATTCTTTTATCCTTATATAAATAATTATACTCTTACTACATTATCGAATGTGTACCGTTACTAAACTGTTTTTTTACCAAACGTAAATACACTCTTTGAGTGTGGTGGAGTCCCTTTTTTCCACTTACCGCTGCTATGTCAACAATCTCATGTATGCTAATACAAGTGCAAACGTACCTGTACAGACTCCTATCAACCATTGCATGACCTGCGTCTTTACAGAATCAATTTGCATCTTCATATTGGTCACTTCTTGCTCGATTTTGGTGTCGATTTCTTTTATTTGCAAATCATGATGACTGCTTTCTTCCCTAATTCTACCTTTCTCCAATGACAGATCCAGTTTGAACCCTGCGTTGGTCTTTGTGATTTCTTCTCTTAATTTGTTTCTCAATTTCTCCAAATCATTTTTCACACTCTCATATTCGTTCTGAATATTATGAAACTCACTTCTATCAGCACTTAACAGCTGATCTCTTAATTTGGCAAAATCAACACGCTGTTGGTAACTGAGTTGTGTTAATTTTTCCCTCTTTGCCAAATCCTGTGAAACATGCTTCACCCCTCCTCTGATAGCTTCTGTCATTATTTTCACTACTGTTGTAGCTTGATCCTCTTGAAATTTACCATTTTTAATCAGCAAGTCTTTGAAGTGGTTTGTATCAGGAATATGAACGGTTTCGAAGTCGCTACTTAAACGAAAGGGAGTTTTCTGGAAGTGACGTTTTGCGGGCAATCTAATGATACGTTTAAACATTATCTTTCCACCGCCGTTTTGCTTCAACTTTCTCACTCACCTAAAATGACTAATTGTAGATCTCAAAATCCGATGTTCCTTTTTTATACTTCCTTTTTCTTGATGTTTCCATGGTTATAAGGTAGGAACTGCATATCCGATCAAAAGAGAGACTGAAAGTATTGGCCATGGCAAAAGTAAACGGTGAACACTTTTCATTCTATACAAAATTTTATACTAATCTATATTATTTAAATCTCTAGTTTTTTGAATTTTGTCTCTTCAATTCGTGAAAAATTTGTTTCTTGTGTGTCAGCAGGTCGTAGAAGATCTTGAAACCAACTTCATTATCATCCGTGATCTTTGATTGAATAATGCAATTGGCAAACTCCTGTGAAATGGAGACGGTGAACTCGTCTGCTACTTCTTTGCCATCTTGGCCCATCTTCAAAATCTTAATTAGTCTGTAAAAGTGAGTAGTTATGGTATCCAGTGTGGCTATATGAGGTTTGCTTAGTGAAGACAATGTGGTATAAAGACCTCTTATTCTCTTGGTATCAAAGTCTTCTTCGCTTCCTCCGTTTTGTTGATCCTCGGAAGGTAAGGTGGAATTCTCCCCTACAGCATCAATTAGCGGGGGATAATCAAGGTAAAGCACCCGAAGAATATCTGACACGTCATTAGGAATCAGTGGATCTGGCAATTCTAATAAATAAATCTTCACAACGCTTGCAATGGTGCTTGGTTCCAACTTCGATTTAGTCAGTATATCAAAGATTTCGCCTTCATTGTGGAATTGCTGCTTGTTTAGTAGATTTCGCAGTTGATGTGTTAGACTCAGTTTCACGGAATCAGTCCAAATCGATGTTCTGACTTTGTCATTAGGCAAGTCTGGGTATATCTTGTCCATATACGAAAAAATCGAAGAGATTATTAAGGGGACAATTTTTTTATCTAGTCTACAGCGGGTCTCTAAATCAACACCAAAGTTTTGAAATGAGCCAGGGTTGTAGTAATTATTATAAACAATCGCTTGAGGCTTAAAGCTGCCCGTCTTATACTTGGCCAAAAGTTGTAAAAGGTCTGCCGTAGGGTCGATATCATTTTCCAAAATGAGCATTTTATCAATGCATAGTTTCAGTGAAGAAATCTTGTTGCCTAAAGTAGAGCAAAAATCCAATGTGGCTTTCTTGATCGCATTCAATCTATCAGATTCACACTTTTCCATGAAAGACAAGTGATCGATCAGTAGCTCCTCTACAGAGCATCTTAAGGCATCCATCTTGAAACATTCCTGATAATACTTCTTATCAGACGCTGTAAGTGCGTCCATCATTCTAAAAAGAGTCTTTTCACTATCCGAGATATGAGGTGCCTGCATTTTTGCGGCCCCATGGTCATTACCAATCTTGGCTTGAATTGCTTCCTTTGCTGACGAGCCATCCCAGTTGTTGAACCGAGATATTAGCGATTCACCGGCAACGAGGTCCTCCGAACCGGGCATTGGTACATTTGCAAACATATACGCCGTGTTTTTCCATTGATACTGGAATTTCTTAGAATTGACAAAATTATTACCAACACCATTGCAATATTTCAGAAACCCCAGATTCAACAAATCTTGACCGAATGTTTCAGCTTGGTCGGTATCCTTCAATGACATGTGATCCAGCAGAAATTTGGTTATTTGGCCTCCATTATTGGTGTTGCTTAGGGAATAACTTATAAGAGGCAGCTTATAGTCCGACTTGGGCAGCTTGGTCAATAGTAGATGGAGGGTCTCCTTCATTGTCTTGTAATCGAAGTCTATTCCTGCTATTTTGCTGAAAAATCGATGATCTTTTTCCCTGGCCACGTCTTCCTCATACTTATTTTGTACTTCTAGTGACTTCATTGCATTAGTGAGTTCGTCCTCATTGAAGTTGCTCCTTTTGAATTCTTCTAACTGTCTGCATTTATTGAAATATTCCTTTTCCAGCTTACTTACGTACTTCTTAGACTTCCTGAAATTATTTACATTCGTCAATAAAGTCTTCTCAGAGTACTGAATCCTTTCTCTATGTTCAACACACCATTTGCTGAACGGCTGCAACACCAAACTTTCTATGTTCGACGCTATTGTCAAATGATGCGTCCCTTCCTGAGACATTTCTTGTAAAATTCCTCTCAGAGCCCTTGAGACGGTCACACCTTCCTGCTCGTCCTCCTGCACTACCTTCAGGTTGTCCATACCAGCTTCTATACCAAACAACTGCCTCCCATGACTGACTTCAAACTGCATTCTTGACGCAAATAACTGAATGAATAAGTCGCATTGCTCACAGCCATGGTATAGCGTGTCGAAAAGCACCTCTAGACCGGAGACAAGGTCCTCAGACCAAAAATAATCACAGAATGATAGCATGCTCACTTTCTGATATGCAATACCATCTATAAAACAGTGGAAAATTATATTGTTTCATAGTATCTTAATCTCAATATACTATTGTCATCTTTATTATGATGTGATGTCATTATCCACGAGGCGCGAATTTCTGAACATTTTTGGAAACGTTTCTGATCTTTCCAATAGAAAAGGCCTTAGGTTGGTATCATATCAGACTTTTATATCGGTTAAACCTGCTAAAGAGTTAGCTTTAGCGAATCTGCATTAATAGCGATGATAATGGCTCTTAGAAGCACGGTGCTGCTGACCCTTTTCACCATTCTTGCGGCATGGACAGGATTGTTAGAGGCTCATCCTTTGGGAGACACTTCAGATGCATCCAAGTTGAACTCGGATTATTCCCTTTCTGATCTGGTCAACTTGCGTAAGGTACCTAGTAATTGGCAAACTGGCGAGCAGGCTTCCCTGGAAGAAGGCAGAATTGTGCTGACCTCCCGTCAAAATTCCAAGGGTTCCCTTTGGTTGAAGCAAGGGTTTAATCTGAAAGATTCTTTCACCATGGAGTGGACTTTCAGAAGCGTCGGCTACTCCGGTAAGACTGATGGCGGTATATCGTTTTGGTTCGTTCAAGATTCTAGCATACCACGTGATAAGCAACTGTACAATGGTCCAGCTAAATACGATGGTTTACAGTTATTGGTTGATAATAATGGTCCATTGGGCCCAACCCTTCGTGGTCAACTAAATGATGGTCAAAAGCCCGTAGAAAAAGTGAATATTTATGAAGAAAGTTTTGCCTCTTGTTTGATGGGCTATCAGGACTCCTCTGTTCCTTCTACGATTAGAGTGACTTATGATATGGATGACAACAACCTATTGAAAGTGCAAGTGGACAATAAAATCTGTTTCCAAACCAGGAAGATTCACTTCCCCACTGGAACATACCGTATTGGTGTCAGCGCTGAAAATGGTGCAGTGGACAACAATGCAGAATCATTTGAGGTATTTAAGATGCAGTTGTTCAACGGCGTCATTGAAGATTCTTTGATTCCCAACGTCAATGCAATGGGCCAACCAAAAATGATCACAAAATATGTCGATAAAGAGACTGGAAAAGAACAGTTGATCGAAAAGACAGCATTTGACGCCGAGAAAGACAAAATTTCAAACTACGAATTGTATAAAAAATTGGACAGAGTAGAGGGCAAAATTTTGGCCAACGATATCAACGCCTTAGGGGCAAAGTTGGATGGCATCATAAAAGTCCAACAAGAACTGCTATCGTTTGTGAAAACCTCAACCGTACCACGTTCCACTAAGGAGGCCGCTGACAACGAAAAAGGTACTTCCTCTGATAATGCAATCGCTCAAGATAGAGAAAAATTTAAAGATTTCTTATCGCTCAACGCAAAATTAGATAAAATGCTGGTAGACCAAGAAAAATATAGGGAAGCTGCAAAAATTCACGGCCAAGACGGTCCCCAGGTCGACGAAATCGCTAGAAAATTGATGATTTGGTTGCTGCCATTGATTTTCATCATGTTAATTATGGCCTACTATACATTTAGAATTAGACAAGAGATTATTAAGACCAAACTACTATGATTTTTGACAATTCTATACTAAAACTAATCGTGCACATGCATTCCCTATACAAAATGTATATATGTAAAGATACGTATGCGTATATGAAATAACGAACAATAGTTTATATTATTACTTTTGGAGTGATTCCCCTGCCCCTACTTATCCGTAGCTATTCCGCTACTGAAATTGGTAAAAGTTCCCGATTTCGTCGCGATGGCCGTCGTCATCAAATTGGAATTTTTATTCTTCGCATCAGGCTCTGGCTTAATGGCGGCCTTGTTTTCAGGAGTATTTGGTGGCAACTTGTTCAGACGGGGATAAATGTATGGAGGCTTGAAATCTCTGATATTGCAGTTCCCCAAGAAATTTGCGTTCGGTATCCTCTTTGTTGTTATTGTTTCATCTGTGTTTGTTATCTCATTGAAAGTTGTAGTGACACTTGTCTGGGCCAACACATCTTTCAAATATTGGTTCTCGAATTCATCCAATTGGAAGGGTTTCAAACCGATCGGTATACCTGCCTTGTACTGCCAGTATTTTTTCCATTTTTTTGTCCTAACTTTTCTGACGTTTTGTAGGCCAGTGTTAACAAAAACGGCGTCGTGTAAATGCTCTAATTCTTTAATTTCGTTCGGCGTCAGTTGTTTCAACCTTTCTAGCAACGTAGTTTTCTCATATAACGGCAATCCTCTATAATACTGCTGCTTACCTGGCTGGTCCGGGGACCTTAAAGGCAAGGACTCGAATTTCCAGCCGTTTATATTCAAAGAGGTGTTGTTTTTGAGTAAGCCCTTGTTCATAGGTTTTATCATTTCGTTCTCCTCAGATTTCTTATTTTTTGATGACGAGACGTTGATATCGAGAATGCTGCTTAACATTCGCTTGATGGGTTTATTACTAGGATTAACAGACGGAATATTATTCGGTAGCGAAGTTAGGGAGGAACCAACAGGAGATTGGCTTTCATACTGAGCTAATAGTTCTTCATGCTTCCCGATTGGTATATCCATTGCCTTCATTTGTATGGCTTGTTGAAATGAATTTTTACTGTGATAACGCGGCACTCTAAATTGGGCACTCAGTTCCAGTGTCCCACTAATGCTTTGTCCAGGAACAATCGCAGAAATATGCTCACCTTTAGCAAAGTTCTCGATATATGCCTCTCTAACCTCTGCTGAAGGTTGTTCTGTGACTACTGGGTACGGTGATTCAAATTTGGAGCTTGAAATTGTACCTGAGCTTGTAGCACTAGTGTCCGCGTAAGTCTGGTCAACACTCCTCTTCTTACTACCGCGGAAAGAAGGCCGTAAGAGTGATAATTTTAGGATTAGATCCGTTGTTAATCTGAAGACCCTTTGGTGTGAAGATAAATTTTGCTTTTTAGCCAAGGTTTCCCAGTAATCATCAACGATACGCTGGCCGCCTACGACTACAGAAGCACCAAACTCAACGAACGCGGACTTGGCGGTTATATACTTGAAAGGTCCAATCGACCCTTTGGAAACGACGCCACTTTCGATTAAAAAATTCGTTTGCTCCCCTGTAGTCTCCATTATCAAGAATTGATCATGCTGACCAATAAACTCGCTTTCGTCTTGTTTTGCATCATCCTGATACAGCACCTTGATAACGTCCTGCAAAAGCACCAAAAGTACGTTCCTATGAGTGGTAAACGTGAATGTATTAAACAAATAATGTCTGTCGCCGAATAGTTCACCGTTCAATCCTATTTTTTTCTCACCATATGCATCCATCTGTAGCATTTTATAAGAAGTATCCGTAGCATCTCTGGTCTTTGACTCATCCGTATACCTTGGCAATTCCAGTTTTCTGTAAGGGAATGCATCTAGTGGGGGTTGTACTAATTCCTCTTGATCCAAAATCTGTAGAATCTGTTTGAGCACAACTCGTTTATGCTCTTTGATGAGCAGTTTGGGTACAATGAATACAGCTCCAACTTCTTCGTGAGCAGCATTCCCAGCATCTTCACCAACCATATTTGCTGCTTTTCAAGCTATCTATTTTCGATATCTCTCCCTATTTTCTCACATTCATCGCTACACTTTTCATGTTTTCTTTTTTATTTTGAGGAAGGACCAGAAAATGAAAACAGATGATCCATAGGCATTAAGGGACAGCTGAAACTACAACTACACTCAGTGACAAGGACCGTTTCGCCAAGGCCTAAACCTGCGCTCCAAGGAGATGAACGGCCGTTCACGTTTGAAAGCCAAGTTTCGGGTGAATATGGGAAAGCATATCTCATTACATAATTCTCAAGGTCAATAGTATCCGCTAAGAAAAAACAGCTGCCAATAACCCCTCTACATGGTAGCATGCCTATGCTGACACTTCTATCTGAATGAGCGTTTCTTCAAAATACTCGAAGTTGCCCCGATGTGGGAAACAGGAAGGCCCTTTTGGACTAAGACTATTAGACGACATATTTATTTGGGATTAATGGTGTCCAAAGTTGGAGCATACTACGCAAGATCTATTTCACTTCACACACTCTCCACTTTAAGAAGGGATGTGGGTTGCGGGGAGTAGAGCGAAACCAATCTGCTATTTCATAAAACACCTTTAGCGTGTTAAAGCAAGAACTTTTTTCACAGCCTTTCCGGCCATTGGTTGCAAAAGCGACATCTTAGAGGAAAATTTTTATCAAAAGAAGCAGCGCAGCATCTTAAACAAATGCTCACGAAGACCTTGATGACTCTCAATTTCCAAATGAAATCTTATTTTGGACAGGTTAGCTCGAGAGTTTACTATATGGCTTCATAGTTATGATTCCAAATTAGAAAGAAAAATAGGTACTGAATAATTTTTCTACATGAAATTGTGCTGCTAGTTGTGCAAAGACTTCAACAAAAGGATACTGCTGCTTCTTTTTATAGAATCACCAAAAGTTTGTGGGAAAACGTAAAAGCATGTCGTCCTTATCCAGTTCATCTGCGTCATCTTCTGATCTGTCAAGGTCAAATTCGGTTAACAACTCAATGGTCTCCATGAACACAGAGGATCATGCAGGATTGTACTACCATAGGCAACATCCCGATCCAGTACCAGTCCATCAGGAAACTTCTGTGTTTCCTGAGGAGAAAACGGCTAAAGACCTCAAGTGCTTGGTTTCCAGAAAGCAAAAAAAGGCTACCAGGTGCAGTAAGCGTGTCAAAGTGGAAAATGTGCCCACTAGAAAGCGCATGGATTTTGAAGATGCAGATGAAACATTTAGACATCATCAATTGGGAGTATCCGCGATTTTAACTTCTAATGCGAGACCGTCTAGGCTAGCACATTCGATGCCACACCAAAGACAGCTGTATGTAGAGAACAATACTTCATCAAAGGATGTGGAACCAGAGAGAGACCATAATATATTGCCATCTACTATTTGTTCAAGCACCAAACACAAGTTGAGTGTATCTTCGTCGGTAAGTCCCGCTACAAAAGTTCGTAGACCCTCACAAGTCAATGCGATCCTTGAAATGCCACGTAATTCGGATATTATTACACCTTCCAAGCAGACCGGGCCCAGGAGGTTAACGTGCTCGACAACATCCACGCATTCATCAATTAATCCCGCAGCTCTGCTGACGCAAAGTGTATCCCGAAAGTCAGATGCAGAAGATGATGCACAGCAATTGAATGCAGTGCGTATGAACACTAGAACATCTTTGGATAGCGATGTGTCACAGGGGTCCCGAGATTCGCAGGAAACGGAAGAAGATGTCTGCTTCCCAATGGCTCCCCCGCTGCATACACGAGTTAATGGTATAGATTTTGATGAACTAGAAGAATATGCCCAGTTTGCAAATGCGGAAAAGAGTCAGTTTTTAGCAAACGTTCAAGGACCCAGCGAACAAAAATACAGCAACGTTCCTCAAGATATCGGATTTACTAGCTCCACTTCTACTTCCAGCTCTTCAGCGGCTTTGAAATATACACCCAGAATTTCGCAGAACCCTGAAAAGAGCGACGGCACTAATGAGACAGACATAATTGAGGAGGAGGAGGAGGAGGAGGGGCATGACGATGTTAGGCATGGTTTGTGTCCTGGCGTATCATTTGGTACAAATAAGATTGAGGGGGGAGATGATGGCAATATCCCAAACTGCGATCCGTCATGTTCCTCATATCAGAATACAGATTTCCAAATACCCAATAGATTTTCGTTTTTCCGTTCAGAATCCGATGAAACTGTACATGCTAGCGACATTCCTTCACTCGTCTCAGAGGGTCAGACATTTTATGAATTATTTATGGAAGGAGAACCAACGTGGTGGTTAGATTGCACTTGTCCAACCGATGACGAAATGCGTTGCATCGCAAAGGCGTTCGGTATCCATCCATTGACGGCAGAAGATATTAGAATGCAGGAGACTCGTGAAAAAGTGGAACTTTTCGAATCATATTACTTTGTTTGTTTTCATACTTTTGAAAATGATAAAGAATCAGAGGATTTCTTGGAGCCCATTAACGTTTACATTGTTGTTTGCAGGTCAGGTGTTTTAACGTTTCATTTTGGACCAATATCCCACTGTGCCAATGTAAGAAGACGTGTAAGACAATTACGTGATTACGTCAATGTTAATTCAGACTGGTTATGTTATGCCTTGATCGATGATATCACAGATAGCTTTGCTCCAGTTATCCAATCCATTGAATATGAAGCAGACTCCATTGAAGATTGCGTGTTCATGGCCCGGGATATGGACTTTGCTGCCATGTTACAAAGAATCGGTGAAAGTAGACGTAAGACAATGACTTTGATGAGACTTTTGAGCGGGAAGGCAGATGTTATAAAAATGTTCGCCAAAAGATGCCAGGATGAAACTCACGGTATTGGACCAGCGTTAACATCACAGATCAACATTGCCAACTTACAATCAAGACAAGATTGTGTTAATCGCACCGGCAATTATGGGCATGAAACTTTATTAAATCACTCCGCACCTGCAACATCACAACCAAGGGGGGGCATTGCTTTATATCTAGGCGATATTCAAGATCATTTACTGACAATGTGCCAAAATTTACTGGCGTACGAAAGAATTTTTTCTAGATCCTATACAAACTACTTAGCTCAATTGCAAGTGGAATCGTTCAACTCGAATAATAAAGTTACAGAAATGCTTGGTAAAGTCACTATGATAGGTACAATGTTAGTCCCATTGAACGTCATCACTGGCCTGTTCGGTATGAATGTCACAGTTCCAGGGAAGAACGCTAGCATTGCGTGGTGGTTTGGGATACTGGGCGTTCTAATTTTCTTGGCCATTTTAAGTTGGTTCTTGGCAAGTTATTGGATTAAAAATATAGATGCTCCAACGACACTTAACGAAGCTGCGGAGAGTGGTGCTAAATCTTTCATATCTAGTTTTTTGCCCAAAAGAAATAGAAGATTCAATGATCGTTCAAAAAGTGAAAATATAAGAGTCGGCCCTTCAAATAGGTCAGTTGCAAGTCTTCCTAGTAGGTACAGTCGTTATAAATAGCGGTGATGACCAGATTAAAAATGATAGACTCAAAGTCATCAGTAGTGTTCGGCTATGAAACCACTACGGAATTGGATACTAAGTTTCCGGGATCTGAAGATTTTCTGCCCTTAGAATTTTTCTATTATTAATGGTGCAGATACGTCTTATTACTTGTGTAACGATTCGTACCATATGCGGCTTTTACTGGATCCTTTGATCGTCTTTATAAACAAGGACTTTCTAAAATGAACATCTATAAAAAACATGAATATGTTCATCCGTGGCTGCGCATTTACTAGAGACGAAAAAATCAAGTCGTGCGACTTCATTTCACGACGTTGACCGAAAGCCATTGCATCAACAAAAATCTGTTAAATGGTGGACATTTGTAAACTCTTACAATCGTTTATACTAATTATGTTTAAGAATAGTATCAATTCACGTTGTCTTATAGGCTTGGGGCCACGATGTTACTGTAGCCTCCGAGTCCCTTCCTTTCTAGCGTTCTATATTTGAATAATGGTGAAGGACTGTTAGTTGGAGGTGCTTTTGAATATGTGCATAGGTATATACTGAGGCATAATTTCCCTTTTACTGACATTTATCCTCTAGAAATCGTCTGGAGTACATACTATAGAAGAAAATATGCAAGAAGACGATTCAGCAATTTTCTTGGATTGAAAGGACGATGTAATGCTTATCGTGAAGCTTTTCAGCATCACACTACCACTGTGACGGGTAGAGAGAACAGTACGCTCTTCGTTTTCTGCATCTCCTTGAAATGATAAATTTCATTTCATACCAACAAATTCCTAAAAATAACAGCAAGTGGGGGAGCAATTGCTAACGTGAAATTTGGAAACAGTCGACAAGAATAGCTTTCAAGTCACTTACATCTTTGGACACTACGGCAATGCCTCCCAAAGGTAGTTGGTAAACAACTAAAAATTGAACAGGCGCCTGTATTTAAAAAAAGTCTACATTGATAAACACTACCGCACCGAAAAAATGTCCCAAAATTTCTGTCTCTGATGTATGATACCCCTTACTGACTAGGAGTAGCAAGAGCAAAGGCGCTTTCATACATGCAGATCAGATTTCCGATTCATAAGTGGAAAAGTCTCAACTACCTCTTCAAGAGAAAAACAACGTATATATCGCTCACCCTCCCGACGCAAGTCATCGTACAACACTGCAAGAAATAAATACTTTCTTCAATTGATTTGGGCCTCCAATGATACAGATGAAAAACATCAAGTCTTTGCATTCACCATTAATCAATCTTCTGCGTTCTCATTATCTATGCGAAAATGAACAGTAAAGCTCTTCGCACAAAATCATCGTGCAAAATTCCGGTTTATCCTAAAACCCATGCATTCTTAGAAGAAAGCTTTTGCTCTTACTTTCTCGAAGCATGCAACTCATGATGAAAGCTTAGGTGCTGCACTTCTTTTAAATAGGTTAAACTTAAAGTAAAAAGTGTAAAACTCACTGCGGCAAGCAAGCAAAAAAAAAGAACAGTTTTGTCTTTAAACTTTGTGGTACCTGCTAGTTATCGGGTACGGATATTATGCTAAATGCAGTATGTCGCCACTAAAAGAAGGTCTTGAATGGTAAATATATGCTCTTTGTAGCTATACCCGTTTTCTTCGCGGTGCTAGAGTGAAGAATATGAAAATGCAGGAAAAGAAAGCAACAGTTTTCCATGATTTACCAGAAAGAACGAAAGCCTAAAATTCACAATCGTATGGATGGCAATTTAAGTTGCCATCTTTGCGTGTTTTTTCTCTTCTTAATTGGGAACTTAAGATCTCGTGAAGGATACCCTCAAGATTATATGATCGAGCACCAACCCAGTAGCTGACGAATAGGTGCGATCTGTTGAGTGAATCACGCTGGTTCCGAGTGCTCGGCAAAAATGCCTTAAGTCCCGTTTCCTCCAGGAAATATAATTCACTAAAAAACAAACTAGGATCTTGCTTTGTTTAGGCACACTTGATATCTCATCTAACTTAACACATGCGTTGTTTACAAATCTTTACGGCCCAAAAAAACAATTCAGAGATCGGTGACGTGCAACAGTGGCTAGTCTCCACGGAAATTGTTAGGAGCTTCTGTCAAAATTTTAAGTAATCGGATGCCCTGGGTGGATTTATTTTTCTCGGGGTTTTTCTTGGCCGTTTCTTTTTTCTTTTTTTCATGGCTGTGAAAACTCAGCAGCGAAGAAGTCCTAGAATATTTCACACAAGATATCAGGCAACCGTGCCTTTGCTTTTCCTGTTCCTTTACTGTCTTCTTTCGATAGACAGATGCAAAAGGCAGTAGAGTAATACTCGTTTACGATTGCAGAGGGCAAAAGCATCGACTCGATTTGGTTATTAAAATGTTTGAAGTATACTTGTTGAAATTTTCGCATCGGTGCATAGAACTTATATCCTATCCTGCCTCCGTTGCAGCGGACTTGGAGGTGCACCATAAATAAACAGTAGCTTTACTACAGGGTTCTTGTGTACTGCGAAGCTGGAGTTAGTATACGTGGGCTTCTTTTTGATTCAGGTTTTGGCTTGCCTGGGATAAGCAATGCCCACTAAATTATTAAAATCTTGGTGAAAAGGGCGTGCTTGAAAAGGTTATCGGACATGATAAAGCGAAGGATGACAGTAGGAGCTGACCATGCTGAAGGTTTTTTGGTCGTGTGAACGCAAGAACGGCGTCCTTCCCGAATGCACTTAGAAGCAGCTTTCTGCGCACAGAACAAAGGCCTTATAAAAGTTCTTCATATATAAAAGCGCCTTGATTTCTCAACAATCCAAAGAATGAGGTTATCCTAAACGTTACATTTAGAAGCTAAATGAACTCATCCACACACCTTCAATGTCCGTCCGTCGTTCTATATTTTCAGCGGTCTTGGCCTTATTGGCACTAGCGAATACAACTTCGGCCAATACAGAGGCCTGTTTGCCAACGAACGAAAGGGAAGATGGGATGAATATTAACTTTTACGAGTATATGTTAGGGGATACCTCCACATACACAGATCCTGCATATATGGGCTATGGATATGCCAATACAAAAAATTTAGGTTCTGTTAGCGGACAGACCGAGCTTTCTGTATATTATAGCTCCCCTTGTGACAGCATTCCAACCTGTTCTGAGAATTTGCAGCCCATGAAACGTGACGAACAGCCCTGTGCTGAGACTAGTGTTGCATTTACAAGACGTGACGATGATGACTGTGATCCAGATGCTGCCTATTGGAGTTCAGATCTTTTTGGCTTCTACACTACTCCAACAAACGTAACTGTGGAAATGACAGGTTACTTTTTACCGCCAGAGAATGGTTCTTACTCATTTTTCTTCGATTCCGTCGATGATTCCGCAATTCTGTCAGTTGGAGGTGAGGACGCATTTGAATGCTGCGAGCAACAACAATCTCCCAGCACATCTACGAGTTTCACAGTGAACGGCGTTAGTGGCGACACCTCATCTTCTTTGGAGGGGTCAGTCTACCTATATGCAGGCTACTATTACCCAATGAAGATTGTTTTTTCCAACGCTAATTCATCAGCTACACTTCCAGTTGGTATGACCTTGCCAAACGGTACCTTCGTTTTCGATGACTTCGAAGGATACGTTTATTCCTTTGATAACAACCCGGTTCAAGCTGACTGTACTATTGCAGATCCTGCAAGACATACGATTGCTGCTGTAGCAAGGACTAGGACCCTTCCATGGACTGGAACGTACACAACAACGGAGATGCAAACCTCTACCTACACTGGTCTGAACGGGTTAACCACAGAGGAGACAATTTTTGAAATTCAGACACCAAGTGTAGTCAACTCGTCCACTGCTACCAGCGGGTTTACTAGCAGTTCAGCGGGTCCTATCACAACAGGTACGATTATAACTACTGGAACCTCCACATTTGCTATTCCAACAAGCAGCGTCGCTGCATCTTCATCTCAAAGCGAGATCGTCAGTTCCGCATTTTCTTCTAACTTAACGACCAGCAGCGTCGCTACATCATCTACTACACCATCCAGTAGTGTTGCCACATCGTCCACTACACCATCCAGTAGTGCTGCTACATCATCCACTACACCATCCAGTAGTGCTGCATCTTCATCTCATATCGAGATCGTCAGTTCTTCCGCATTTTCTTCTAACTTAACGACCAGTAGTGTTGCCACATCATCCACTACACCATCCAGTAGTGCTGCTACGTCATCCACTGCACCATCCAGCACTGTTGCTGCAGCATCTGCTATACCATCCAGTAGCGTCGCTGCATCTTCACCTCAAAGCGAGATCATCAGTTCTTCCGCATATTCTTCTAATTTGACTACCAGCTCTACTACGATATCATCAGCCCAGAGTGAGATTACAATCTCTACAGTTTTGTCTGATTCAACCATTAGTTCTTCCGCATCATTCACTGGCCCAACTTTTAGTTTTGCAATGTCTTCATCTCTAAGTGAGATTAAAGATTCCTCCACACTATCTTCTCATTCAACAAGTAGTAATACTGCATTAACTAAAACCGAGGTCACTTATTCGTCGATACCTTATACCGTCCCCGATTCCAATCTTCCTACATCTCCTACCGAAACTGAGGTTACGAGCTCCTCCACTGCCACGGCATCATCTACTCAGCCTAGAGCCACAAGTTCTTTCATATCATCTACGCGCAGTATCACCCCTATGTACCCCAGTAATCAAACTCTGGTGACAAGCTCTTCTATCCCTACGACCTCTGGGTTTTATACATTGTCTGAGTCACGCGAATCGTCTGAGACTGGAGGTAATTCTATCTCGAATGATCCCAGATTATCTTCTTTAGATGCAAATGCCCATACCGCCACGACATCTAGTGATTCGATCGAAATTTCTTCCGCACCTTCTCAATCTGGAACCATTAGCTCTTCCACAACGCCTACTGACTTGACCACTGAAGTTTCTGAAACATCTAACGGTTTCACGAGAAGCACATCCACATCGGGCTCTTATTCAACCACTACTGCCTTCGCATCCTCAAGTAGCTTTTCAACGAGTGGCTCTAGCAACCCTCACGAATCGGCAGTATCTTCGAGCTCTTCTACCTCCAGCTTGACCACATTCGCTTCCTCCAAGGCCTCCGAATCATCATATACCATTCCATTGACCGATACAGCCACTGAGTTTTCGAATAATAAATCAGAATCCATCAGTTACCCCACAACCTATTTCAAAAGTCGTGAAACCACCGCTGTTTCAACCTCTGTTCCAAGCCTTTCTGAGCCTGCTTCTTTGTTGTCCTCTTCATCCTCTTCTATCTCTCGGTATGTCACATCCGGTATTAAGAGCGAAACTGCCAGCACCACTGCTGGAGCAAATACCTCTGTAGATGAAGCTTTTGTTTCACCTTCTGTGGTCCAAACAATCTCCAGTAACGAGGTTTCCTCTGAGCCATACCATGATCATACTACTACACCAAGTGTAACTTCCGTTCCTACAAAAAAAAGTGAAACTACTTTGGTCACCGTGACTTCCTGCGAATCTGGTATTTGTTCCGAAACTACTTCTCCTGCAGTCGTTTCCACAGCCACAACTACTGTTAGAGGCATTGCCACAGAATACGCCACATGGTGTCCAATTTCTACTTCAGAATCAAGAGAGCAAACAACAATAGTTACTGTTACTTCCTGTGAGTCTGAAATCTGTTCTGAGACGGTTTCTCCAGTCATAATCTCTACGGCCAGAACTACTGTTAACGGTATCACCTCGGAATACACTACATGGTGCCCTATTTCAACCGCGGAACCAAGTCAGCAAACAGTAGCGGTTACTGTAACCTCTTGTGAATCTGGTGTCTGTTCCGAAACTGCCTCTCCTGCCATCGTTTCCACAGCCACAACGACCATCAATGATGTTGTTAAGGTATATACCACTTGGTGCCCCATCACAGCAAATGAAGAAAGTGCCAAAATCAGTGCTGCTGCCGGAATTAGTGGTACTTCTACTATCTCGGAAGCCACTAACACGAAAACAGGAGCTCACGGAAACGAAGTATCTTCTGTTTCGGGATCCAACTACGCTGAAGTACAGGCATCTACTGCGGTCAATACCATAGCTGATAGCAATGATGTTTCCTCTGAATTGAAAACTGCTAGCACTGAGGGTTTAGGGGCGATTTACTTGAGCACAGTTTCCCAGGAACACCGTGGAACTTCCTCAAATGGCGCACTAGTATCTAGTACTGCCTCTCTAGAAATGTCAAGTTATGTTGATGAAGCGAATGGTCTACTCACCAATAGTGCCATAAGTGTCTTCATTGCTTCCGTATTGCTGGCAATAATTTGATAAGCATACGATTTCCTCTTGCCCAACGTTTAGCTCGAATAGAATATAGTCATTCTCCAATTTCATCTTTATTATTTAAATTCTATAAATTTTATGGGCCGTTTATATCAAGTCAGCTTATATCTGGTAAGTTCAACGTCGCCATCCTGTTCCAAAGTAGGCTAGGCTATTTCTGGGCTAAGTTCTCACCGTTTACAAATTTGCAAAGTTATATGCAGGGGGTAAGGCCACCTGACATACTTTAAAAAAAAAAAAGCTGCAGAAAAAAAAGCTGCATTACGACGTAAAAGCTTCCTCAAACATGCCCATAGTTAGTCATTTTGTATTCTTATGCCCTCTATATACATTTTTAATCTGACATAAACTCGGTGACGCCACAGGGGTTTTTCTATATTAAAGTTCTGAAGAAAATCCGAAGATTAAAGGTCGTTCTTCCGAACGGCATTAGAAATTCTTGGAGAAACAGGGTCCTATGGATAAAAGAGGTTGTTTTGTTCTGTCATGCCAAAATTGGGGCGCCTTCTACAGTTTGGTACTTGAAGCAGTTTTGATGGTATTGAACTGGTAAACGTCCAAGACTGCTAATGGAACACTGAGTTCGGACCGGAGATCCTAAGGTCGCTCATGAGAGTTGAAGACGTTGATAGACAATGCTAGTTTCTGCATGGAAACTCAAAGTTCCGCAAGAAAAAGCTAGTAAAACTTTTTAGTTCTTTGCGGTCGAACCCCTGGCATCACATTTAGCGTAATGTCCTGGCAATATTAGGTATACTAATGAAAAACGCTTCTTCTGTGCGTTATGAAGCATCCGCTGCCTAATTGCTGCAACCCTTTGTTTGTTGTTTGTGAAATAAACGACATATATGAGCTCTTTTCTGGGTTTAGGACTGTGAAAGCATCATGGAAGTTCTGGATATAAGTTCTTGTAAAGTTATTACTACCGAGGTGTGCTCATTTTCGAACAAATCCGTTTATTAGCTCATCAAACATTTACGTTTTTTCCTATATTTTCCTTTCTCATCACGTATTTGTACTTATAGCCAGGAGGATAATGTATCTCGTCGTAAAGCCCGCTTCTCTGATTTTAATAACATGTTCACTTTACTTTAATGGCAGCAACGATAAAAGAGGATCTGAAAGCACCGTCATCTTATGAAAAAAAGCAACCCTCAATCTTACACTTTTGTGGACGCAAATATTCAGTATACTCAAAATTACTCTATTCAAATATTTACGCAGCACAGTATCAGTAGCTTCTTCATATCTTCGGCCTCTCATCCGGTCAAATCAATACAATAATTTTTCAACCTCAAAGTTGGCTAATATTCAAAGGCTGAAATGGAGCGGTCGGCAAATTCCACTGAAAGAATTCGATAAAATATCCATGGAAAATTAAACATCATCTGTTATCGGCAAACGGTTTTAATTTTTAATTAAAGGAGCCAGAATACATCATACTCGTGGCTTTGCTTTCCTACGTCAGTTATTTAACGTCATCAAATTTGGCGCGACACTATTTTCGCTATGACGGAAAAAAAAAGCTACTGCATACTGCTTCTTATAATGCATACTACCTCTTATAATGCATACTAAGAAAATAGATTCACCTCAAGTAAAGATGTGATTACGTCTTGGCCGATAACTCAGGTTTTAATGTAGAAAGGTGAGTAGAAAGCTCTAACAAGAATTTGATATGAGGGTCGCTAAGAAGCACAGAACTGGAGGCTCTTTTCAAACCCATATGAAATCCGTCTCAGAGGTGTTTTGAAATCTGATGAAGGCTCAATTAGGAGCGTAATGGCTTCATTAATGCTGAAACTAAACCTTGTAGAAAGATTAACACACATGAGTGGAAGCCTACCGCCGCCTTGCCCAACATTCAAGAAAGTGTAAAAGTGTGAAATCATGTTCTGCAATTGCACTCGTGTTTTCGCAATGCATGTTTCTGGAATACATTTAAAAAAAAGCTGTTTCTCAAAACATCAAAGCTTAACTGCCGATAATCTCTGTTAAGGTGTAGCTCCAGTTTGAAAATAGACTATGAAAAAGAGCAGTGCTACGTGGCAAAAAAAAAGTAGATATTTATGCAAAATAATGAATAGACCGACGCCACTTAAGACTCCTCCTCACTCCCATCCTGTTGATAATTAGTAGTATTAATTAAGAATAAAAAGCAGAACTCTTTCTTATACTATATAAGAGAGGTATATAAAACACACGCCGATTGGACATGTTAAATATGTTCAATATAATAATAACCTAGGGAATCTACCATAAGTTCAATGTAACGACTCATATCATTTATATATAAATTCCAAGTTGATGTTCAATTAATGGATCTTTGATTTCAGTTAACCGAACTCTCTGAACAGCTCGTTTAGCATTCCTTCATCCTACCAAAGATACGACATCTGTGTAACATATACGAAGTACACTTTAGAATACAATCTGAGTACTTCAGATAGTAATGATGACTAGTTATGTGAATAATGATGAACCTACTTGTTCCAACACATCCTTCTCTCGGTCGAATTCTACCTTAGTTCTATGGACGGATGACTCGAGATCAGACATGTCATCGTTGAGGGGCGGAATATCTCTGATACAAATCGCTGTTACCAAAAAACCAAGTGCCCCCACCGCGACAGTAAAGTATGAACAGTTTTGAAATCCCGTACGAAATTTTTGGATTGCATTAGATTTTCCTTTCATCTCATTAATATTTCCGAGAACGGATGCCATAACTGAAAAAGTTATCTCAATACCAAGTTGACCAAACGTTTGTGCCACGCCAGATGCAATCCCCCTTGACTCATCAGGAGCTCCTCCCACTGCAATTTGAAGTGCATAAGGATAAAAAATAGCAACACCAAACCCTACCAAAGCCTGTGCACTGAAGAAAATCTTCCAAAATAGATCCTCCTTGACAAGATGCAGTTGAATCAAAATAATGGACCCTGCAAGAGCCAAGAAAAAGCCGATTGCAACTCCAACTCTAGGCCTTAACTTTGTAGACTCAAACGCACATAGGGCATTACCAATGACCATACATATTATCAGAGGCACTAGCTTGACACCAGCAAGTAGTGGACTATTCCTCTCCGCATATTGGGAGTACTGGTCAATGATGTAAAGACACGAAAACAGACAAGCGTTGTTTAAGGCGAAAGCCAAAACAATGGGTATAAAGTTCTTCATGAAAAGGACATCAATAGGAATCAGAAGTTGGACCTTCTCGAAGTATTTAGAGGTATCAATCCCACAATACTTGAAGCCCCGAACGATTTTTGTATATGTGCAATTCCACACAAAAAACCCAAAAAATAAAATTATTCCAATAACAAGCGTCACATAAGTCACGGGTCTGTTCCATGATTCGCCTCCTTCCGTCAAACCAACAACGATCAGTATACTCCCGGCTACAAATATAAGCGATCCAATGAAGTCAAGTGATTTGACGCTGGTAGAAGCTTGATCCTTCTGGGGTTTTTTATTCAGCTTTTCGACCCCATAGGTAAAGAAGAAGGCAATTATTGAAATAAGAGTCATCACTGCAAATGTCAGGTAAAAAATGCCCCTGTATCCTATCTTTGTGGTCGCGAATGCTCCTCCGATTATAAGTCCGAGACCTATGGTGGAGCTGAATCCACAAGAAACTATTGAGAAATATTTTTGGACCTTTTCTTTTGGAGCTAGAATAGGGATCAAGGCGTAAGCACAAGGCACGAGACCGGCCGCACATATGCCTTGTATGGCTCTGAAGACAGCAAATGCCGGGAAATTGGGCATAACTGCGCAAAGAAGTGACAAAACAGCGAAACACGAACAACTTATAGTGAACAGAACAGAATTTCCAATGATATCGCCAAGTCGACCCATACATGCAATAAATCCAGCAAAAGTGACGGCATAAGAAGTCAAAGACCACGAGGCAGTTGTGTAGGAGATGTTGTATGTTTTCGCAAGATCGTCTATCAGTGAGATCATACTCGCAACATTAAGCAGATCGAAAGTACACCCCAAAAAAATCAACCCAACATTAACATTCAACTGGTATCGAGATTTTTGACATTTATTTCTTATTTCTTCAAGCGCATTTGACAGCTTAGCAATTTTATCCCATGCCATTTTATCATAGGCTTGTTGAGCTGTGGAATCATCTGGATTTTTTAAAAAATTGTAGCTATATGATCCTTTCTTTTATAACACTTTGAAAGCCTCATCGATGGAAACTTTATTGCATATGTTCTTACTTCTTAATACCAAGTACCGAAAAATACTCGGACATTGAGAATTTGTGTGAATTTATTGCCTGATCCATCTTCGGACTCCATATTTGCCGCCTCGGACACCCGTAAATTGATTTCATTTTCCATGACACAGGAAGAGCAAAAGGTCCTTGCCAAAAAAAAAAAAAAAAAAAAAAAAAAATAGATTACCTAGTCATCCTGTCGTTTAAATAGAGTTCAGCCTTAGCTGATACGTTTTTTAGGCTTTTTTGGAACAGCATTAGAATATGAAAGTGAAAGAGTGCTGCTCTTGCGACACGCATTTGAGATACCTAAGTGGAAAAGGGAGTCTATACTAATACTCATCCTCGGCAGAGTTCCCACTGAAATAATAGTCATTTCACAAGGATTTTCAGTTTGTTGTCCCACTGTATAAAAATAAACAAATAAAAAAAAATCCCACTTTTATCACTCAAATTCTAAATGTCACAAGCTAATGTGGACTTTCAGGGTCTCTCTATCATTTCTTGTAAAACATGTCGACAAAGAAAAATCAAATGTGGCAGGCAGTTCCCAAAGTGTCAAAATTGCACAAAGAGGAGCTGCGAGTGTTCATATCCTCGAACTTTTCGAAAAACTAGCACAAAGCTAACGAGGAAGCGCAGGGATGCTAATGCAAGATTTTATGGCTTCAGCTCCGTCAATAGATCACTGTTCGAGGTTGGCATGCCCTTCAGCAATGTTGATTTTGAACTTGAAGGGGAAAATGCAACAAACCAAATCAAAAGATTTACCTCTTCTCTTGTGTTCAAAAAATATATCGGAAGCCCAGAAATGATGCTCGCAGCAATTCAGTCGGTACGTAGCAGCATTTCATGCTCTTTCTTCGATGAAACGATCGACCTTAGCTCGTTGGAGCAAAAAATTTTTTCTAAACAAAGCTCCGACTACCAAATGCTATTACTATGCTACGCTGTAATTATTGTTTCGGAGCGCTTTTACGATCCCGCCCCTGATGTTCGAGAGGTCGTAACCGAATTGGACCTTCTTCTCAATGATTGTCCGGACTGTCCGGAGAAAGTTTCATCATTAATTCTTCTTTCTGAATACTACCATTATAATTTTAAGATAGAAACTGCTTGGAAATGTATTTTTCTGGCCGCATCGATTGGGTATGCGCTTGGATTGCATACTACTTCATCTAAAGTATGGGCCATGTTGGTACTACAAGACGCACTTCTGTGTTCCGTTCTGGGGCGTCCTAGTTCAATAAGCTGTGTGAATTCAAAGTTGGTTAGCAACCTTTGCGACGGTTGGGGTGAAATTGCAGTCTTACTGAGAGAAGGTAATGACATGTTGCTTAATTTGAAGTGCGAGAATTGCGTGGAAAAAGCAATATCGTTAGATCTAAGATTTGATGATATCATCGAGAGAACAAAGAAAGACATGTTCTCCAGTGAAAGCGGCCGGAATCCAGTTTTCCTGCTGGTAGGATATTTGAAAATCTGTATTATGGCAGCAAGTCGGATAAAGCTTCTTTTTCCATTTTTCACGAAACACAGATCAATAAAAGCACAACTAGATGAAAATTGCAGCTCATTATCTGGCTGTCTTAGTGGGCTTTTTCAACTTTTGAATGCAAGCAACTTAACTGGTGATAAAAAGAAGTTCCTTTTGCGCCCCCATTTTTTCCCTGCATATTGTAGCGTATTTCAGGGATTTCTCTTGCAGTTTCTCTACATTTCAAATGAACTACTTAGAAACCTGGACGAAAGTACCAATGGGACTTATTCCGCCTTTCTTCCTAGGGATCTAGGGCGGGCTAGTTTATTTTTGCCCTCCTTGGACGTAACTGCTATCCTAATGGATGATTACGACCTTATAACAGGAAAGGTGAAGTTTTGTAGCTTCATGACGGATTTATTTGCTTCTTTCCGATCTTTACTGAATCAAAAGAAAACTGGTACTATCAAACGAAATCCTACCGACACATCAACCTCAGACCATCTTACAACGCCTGCTGCTCGCAGCACTATCCCCAGCGAGAAAAGTGATAGCTCGTCGCCACTATTAATCGGAGATATAGCTGATTGGATTACATCCTGCTTTTCTGACGGTATCACGCATTTTTATCCCTCAGAACAATCACTCTAGTAGTCAGCGAATCACAATATAATATTCACCTATCTTGGAAAGCAAAAAAAGAACTTCGGCTGTACTTGCAGATGTATTCAATATTAGTACAATCCATGCATAGGGTATACTAAACCTTGGTTTTCTCGTTTCCGTAGATTTCGTATTGTATATACGGGAATACATATGGTGTGTTTGTATGCGACTTAATTTTTGAATTAAAATTTCATGATTCCTCATTATGGAACCAGCTGATATGGTATTATCGGTGAGAAACTCAGAGAAGTAGTGAGAATTTCAATGCCAGAGGGCAATTGTAAAGTTGACTCATTTTTTTCTGTTTTAGCAATAATTTGGAATTCAGTCTGCTGACACCGCGTGTACGGAATATAAAGGATAATTCACACCAGCTACATTTCACCTCTAGAAACGTCCTTGAAAACGCTAAATTTGATCTTGCTTACGAAAATGTGTACACTTGCCTAGGATGCTGACCAATATTTGACGAAGTTTTCAATGCCACACGAGAAAGGATGACTGCCTTACCGATGCTTTAGAGCGCGGATCCTGTTTGAGGCATGAGTATGAATCAACTCGGAATATACTTGTTCTGTATTGCGGGTCATGATCGAAGGCACAGTTATTGCAACGCGAGCTCACGTTATTGTCCAAACGTATTGAGAGGCTATTTTGCTTGGTAATCTCCTCACATTTTCATATAGAATCGTTGTAATTTTAAGGGGAACGCACTATTGCGATTACCTCTCCAGTCATTTGCGGTCCTGGAAGAAAGGCATGTCGTAAAGCTTTTCGGCCGGAAATTAAAGGTGTAGAAGATCCAGGTGGCCATTTCAATGCTGAAAGAATACCAATTGCAACACATGGTGCAGTGATAGCATTCTTGGAAAATAGTTTGTAGGTGAAAGAGTCCGTCTATTTGCACCAGTTATTTCATCTCGGTAAGCCTATCCTTCAGATACTCTGGTGAGGAACCCTTGAAAGTGTTATCTTTACGTTGGACATGTGCCCGGCTTTGATGGAATTGACATAATTTCTCGATACAGCGGTACGAGCATAGTCGTTGCCGCCATGTTGAAACTATTGGTTACGCCTTAGGTTACACTACTCTTACGAAAAGACCTGGCAGAAAGAGGGAGTTGGCTTAAAGTGATTTATTTACACCAAACAAAGGCATGCGCAGTATATAACAACATGCATGGAGAAAGGCTGGTGCTTGTATGGAGCTCATAATAATATCATGGCTTCCTTGATGAAGTTACCATCCCCTCTGATATTTTTCCACTCAAATGTGCTGGACATTGGGGATACTGAACTAATATTATATCGATAGAACTTTTTGCTACTTTCATCGAATAAGAATTGGTGTGTTGAGAAACCTGCACGACGATAATTATTGGTGTTTGGTCGCCAGATGATTTGAAAAAGATGTTGAGATGATTCCAAAAATTCAAGCCAGAGATTTTGATGAAACTAGCCAGGGGTAGAAAAACAAAGGTCTTTCACTGCTGGAATTCTATCCTGCACAAAATATCAAAAAATAAAACATCTTGGGTATGAAATAACCCCAACGGCTATGAAGTGAGAGCCGTTCAATTTTCAGTCTCCTGCAACTTAGCCCCTCTACAAATAAGCCTTTTTCTTAATTCTGGGTGAAGTTGCTGACTGATTTTACAAAATATCGTCGTTTTTCAAGAAGAGACCTAATCTAAAGTATACAAGGATCATAATTCTTGCGGCAGCACAGCCACAAGGATGGTGTACTCGAGCGGTTCGCAGCTGGCGAGAAGATTTGATTTTTTGTATCTTGATGTGAAAAAGGCAATATGTTTCGCGTTCTAGTGCCTACGTAGAATCGCATACGAGCAAACAAAGATATCCGCTTAAATACCTGTTTCTAAAGCGTTGCCTTCGCGCATCTGATTTTCAGAGAGTGCTCGAAATTCATAAACTTTATTCCTTCCAAAATGTTGTCAATACAGAGTCATGCCTTAGATGGGGCGTCAAAATGTTTAGTCTGATGACCGCTGACCCCAGAAATTTCTGCCCATTTCCTAAAGCGTTACACAAAACGGAAGAACTGATGAACGGACAATTATAATCACGTTGCTACTAGTGAAAAAGGCAAAATCACGTTTTTCATGACAGTTATACAGAATGCCTCATCGTGAACAAGCATGACGTATTTTACAGGTGCATTAATTTGACAATGGCTCAACGAGTTTCTGTACTGCAAGAAGTTTTGACAGTATACATCACTTTAATAAAGTTTTAGTCATGACTAAGACGCAGCCGTGCGCGCGTGGCATTAAAAATAAAAATACATGAAAAGCAGGTGCATAGTGTATATCCTCAGCTACGCCTTTCTTTAGCAGCTGTAACTGAAAAAGCTAAAATAAGCAATTATCCGGATTTTCCAAATTCGGATTTGACTAATTCTTTAGATGCTCGAGATTTTCGTTGTTTGTATTTAATGGAACGTAATGACATTGGCTATAGAATACCCCAAAAGAGATTATTTCGGCTTCAATTACTAGTTTTGTTCAAGACTTCTGTGAAGTTATCCAAGATCACTGATGTCCGGCGTAGTATCTATAACAGACAGCATAAGCGGAAAACTTAATGTTCAGGAAAAATATCATGAGGAAGCGAAGAGTGACGCTGCTGAAAAGAACTTAGTATCTATCGATGGGAGTCTGAAGCAAATCACATCTGCAACATCATGCTATGATGGAGAAAAAATCATCAAAACAAGAGGCGTTACCAGAATTGAAGTTGTCAGAGAGAAAATGAGTACAAGGGTCAGATGGATCCTCGGTCTTTCAATTTTTCTAACATCAGCGGTGGCCGCTTTGGATGCCACAACTACGTATAACTACCAGCCATACGCCACCTCTTCATTTAACAGACATTCGATGCTGTCGACACTAACAATTGCCAATTCTGTCATAGGAGCCGTTTGTAAACCTTTCATTGCCAAAATTTCAGATTTAAGTTCCAGGCCTGTCACTTACTTCGTGGTCCTGTTACTATACGTCATAGGTTTCGTTATCACCGCCTGCTCTCCCACTATTGCTGCCTATGTGGTCGGTTCTGTTTTTATCGCCATTGGCCAGTCAGGTATCAGTTTGATGAACATGGTTATTATTGCTGACACTACCACATTAAAATGGAGATCTTTTTTCACCTCTCTTTTGTCCGTTCCTTACTTGGTTACCACTTGGATTTCTGGGTACATTGTTGAGGATATCATCAACAGTAACTGGAGATGGGGGTACGGTATGTTTGCTATCATTACACCTGTTGCTTTAACACCAGCAATACTTGTTATGGCATATTTGGAGCACCAGGCCAATAAAACCGGAGAGATCCCCGTCGGTTCCGACCCACTTTCTAAGAAGAGGATAGAAGTTACCGAATCTCACGTCAGTGGATTCAGAGAATACTGGGAGCTCGTCAAGGTGTCTCTGATAGAGATAGATGCATTTGGTTTGATTCTACTTGGCTTTGCCTTTTCTTTAATTTTGCTTCCATGTTCTTTATATTCCTATGCTGAAGGCGGCTGGAATAACCCAAGCATGATTGCTATGGAAGTTGTCGGGGGTATTTTCCTCATATCGTACGTTGTCTTCGAAGTTTTCTTCGCACCCTTCCCACTGCTGCCAAAGAGAGTCTTAATGAACAGAACCTTTATTTGCTGTGTCATCATTGACTTCATTTACCAGATGGCTGGCTATTTTTCCCTTTTATTTTTTACGTCATATACGTTTGTGGTCTTGAATTTGTCTTACAGAAACTGGGTCTACCTTTCAAATACTACCACAATGGGTTTATGTTTCTTTGGGGTTGTATGGGGAGCTCTATTTAGAGGTTTCCACCGTTATAAGATATTCCAAGTTGTTGGTATTGCAATCAAATTAATCGGTATGGGTCTTTACGTTACGTGCTCCAAAAAAGAAGGTAGCCCAGGTATTGGCCTTGTTGTTGCCGCTTTGGTTGTCACTAACTTTGGTGATGCTGCTAATGTTATGGGTACTCAGGTTGCCGCGCAGGCTGCCGTTCCTCATCAAGATATGGCCGCCACTATTTCCGTTTTATCTCTTTACAGTTCGATAGGTGCAGCTGTCGGTACGGCCATTACCTCTGCTATCTGGACCGATAGGTTACCTGGTGCCTTATCCAAATATGTCCCAGACAGGGAGAAAGCAGCCGCATTTTTCGAATCCCTAACTACTGTGTGGGAAGAGCCATGGGGCTCGGCAAACAGGGAAGGTGCTATTGATGCCTACCAAGAAGTAAATTATACGTTATTCTGTATGGGTCTTGGCGTCAGTGCCATCATGTTCATTGTCGCGCTATTTCAAACCAATTATTATCTGGGTGATCAACAAAACTGTGTGGAAGGTGAGCAAAGGGAGGACTATCACCACAATGCTGATGGTTCTAAAAAGACGTTGCTAAACAGGGCTTTTGATTTCTGGAAGTAATCACGTTACTACACCCTTTGTATATAACGTCGTTTAAAGAATATTTTATTAAATAGGAGCTCACAACATATTACTTTAGACATTAAAACTGAATCAATGATTGATCATGAACTATACAGGAAAGCTAATGTAACATATTAATATATCGGAAGTTAAGAAGCCTTCCGCCGTTGCATTCCACAAAAGTTGCAAATGCAAAATTATGAAATATCGCATACAAGTACCAAATCGTTAATTTTACCTTCAATTTATCTATCCTCCAAAAGACTATATTTCATAAATCCATTTTGTTTTACTTGAAACATCATTTACTTTTAATGTATTTCATTTCTTATGTTATTAAATTATTCAAGTCAGTCATATATACTACAGTTTATGATCTACGTGGCATATATGCATCTCTATAAAGTGAAATTAGTAACTACGATTCTCACCGGTTTACAGCATCCTCTTATACCAAGGTTTCTCGTCGCGTTGTAGTTTCTCATTGTCATAATCAGCACCTCTTCTAGAAGAGGGAACCCAAGATTCAGACTTCCAGGGTAAGACGCCATCCATCCACATTTCATCAACTTCTTCTAAAGCAAGCCCCTTCGTCTCAGGAACAAACAAAAAGACGTAAAAATATGAAAATGCCAAGCAGCCCATGAAAACATAACCATAGTAGAAGTTGATTGCTGAAGTAATAAATGGCGTGAAAAAGCCAATCAAGAACCCCCACAACAAGTTGGCGGATGTCGCAACAGACATACACTTGGATCTAACTCTCAATGGAAATGTTTCAGAAATAATAACATAACACACCGGACCCCAGGTACAGGAAAAGCAGAAAATATAGAAACAGGTGAACACAATCATACAATTACCAGCACCTTTGGACGATGGCTGACTCTTACCATTAGGATACAATCTTGTAACACCGACGGAAGCATAAATAACCATGCATGCAGTCATGGCAGCAGCTCCCAGCAAAAGACATCTGCGACGTCCCAACTTGTCAACAGAATAAAGTGAAAAGAAGCAAGAAGCAAAATTCACAATACCCAGAACAATAGAAGTCTCAAAAGAGTCATTCATACCGACAGATTTGAAAATAGTGGTACCGTAGTAAAAGAAATAGTTGTCACCGGTAAGTTGTTGCAAAGAGTTGATAATGACAGTCATAGTCAAACGTTGGAAAACTTTTGTCTTTCTCGAAAATAGTTCCTTCCAAGAAGCTGTCCCCATTGCTTCTTCGGCCTCCACCCCGGCGATAAGGAGGTCAATTTCTGCAATTACAACTGAATCAGCGATAGCGAGCTTGTTTGATTTAGCAAAAGAAGCTTTGGCTTTCTCGACTCTTCCAACTTGTACTAAGAACCGAGGTGATTCCGGAACAAACATCATACCACCTATCATTATAATGGCCCAGGCAAAACATAAACCGAGAGGAACACGCCATTGAATAGAATTTGAGTAACTCTTGGTACCATAATTGGTACAATAACCCAAGAAAATGGCAAAAGTGACCATCAGTTGCCAGCAAGCAAGCAGCGTACCTCGAATTTGCTTCGGCGCAGTTTCTGATATAAGCATTGGAGCAAGGACACTAATAGAACCAGCACCAATACCAGCGACAATTCTTCCAATGAAATACTGATACCATTTATCAACAGAAGCAATCTGGATCACAATACCAACCATATAAACGACAATAACTATGATCAGTCCCACACAACGGCCGTAGATATCACCCAATTTAGACAGAAAGAGACAGCCAATAGCACTTCCGACGTTAAAGATGGACACAATCAGCCCGGTTCTCACATTTGATAGGTAGTAAGCGTTTCTAGAATGGCTATAATTACCAAATCTTCTCAAGAAATCAGTCTGATTGACAAACCCGGAAATTGTGCCTGTATCCCAACCCGATATGAAGCCGCCAAAGGCAACACATAAACACATAATAGAAACAGTAAGATAGGTCGAAGCTGGCTTCTCTGGAATCACAATCTCCAGAGCTTCTCCATTATCCTCAAAGTATGCCTTGTTTTCCTCCACAGTGGGTGTCGGCAGCTGAGAAGAGTTTCTCGTTGACGGATTTTTATCATCCACCGCCTCCGCCACAGCGGAATTGTTTGCTAATTCAGTTTCAACAGCAGTCATACTTTGGTGTTATAGTATTCATGTCATGGCCAAAAAACATAAATGGGACTAAAAAATAAATTCTCAAGGAAGGAAAAAAGCACCTTGTAAATATACCTCGTAAAGATTCATCCTTTCCTCTGTTCTTAGTATCCGTATTTGAAAAATGTGAATGCTTTTGCTTTCTGCGTTATTTCATTGATCATATTACGTTGTAGTATTTGCAGCATAATTTCGTAAAAATGAAGAGTGCCTGGAAGACAATAACAGCTCTCGGAAATATTTTCGGGAAAATGCACCAGCGAGCTGGGTAACGCGGGGATCTATTAATTCCTTCGAGAGTTCACCGCCTCATATGTGCCTATAGTCAGGCAACCTACCGCATTTTCTGTGGAGTTCTCTATTTTCACAGAACGCCTTTTGCCTGCATCTCCGCGGAAGCCAAGGAAAAGGGGTTGAATTTATGCGGGGTTCTGAGGTCATAAAATTTCCACGGATAAACCTTGGCCCTGGAAGTTAATCCGTAGCTTGTTTTTCCAGCAGGATAAAGTACGGGGAAATAAGCTTTCTTGTTCTTTTTCAGCAACAAAGTTTTCGGGGAAATACGGAGAAGGATACGGAGAAATAGCTCACGGCTGTCTTTGCTTAGTGGTTATGACGGTCCTCATTGAGCAAATGTTACCCATCAGTTCTTCCTGAGATGACAATATGCACACCTCGGAGAATAGTTTAGAATAGGTTGCTTGTTGACCCATGAATACTTCGATCAAATAATATATAAACAATAGGTTTTCACGCCTTCTTTAGCTTGTGTGACCTTGTTGTCTCTTGCAAGAGAAATGACAGCAAAAGTAAGGACAAAAAGAGAAAATCATGGCAATTATTCATAATCCAACATGGTGGAAGGAGGCCAACGTCTACCAAATCTATTCTGCTAGTTTCAAGGACTCCAACAACGACGGTTGGGGCGACTTGGCCGAGATCACTTCCAAGCTTGACTACGTCAAAAACTTAGGCGTTGACGCGATATGGGTATGCCCATTTTATGATTCTCCTCAAGAAGATATGGGCTATGATATCGCAAACTATGAGAAGGCTTGGCCTCGTTACGGTACGAATGACAATTGTTTCCGCATGATCGAGGAATCTCATGAAAGAGGCATCAGAGTCATCTTGACTTAGTTATTAACCACTGTTCCGAAGAGCACGAGTGGTTCAAGGAGAGCAGATCTTCCAAGAACAATTCAAAGCGTGACTGGTTCTTTTGGAGAGCTCCTAAGGGCTATGACGCCGAAGGTAATCCAATTCCCTCAAACAATTGGAAATCTCTCTTTGGTGGTTCTGCCTGGAGATATAATGAGAAAACAGGCGAATTCTTCTCGCTCGTGTTCGCTCCAGGTCAACTTGATTTCAATTGGGAATATGAAGAGTGTCGTGGGGCCATTTATGACTCCACAGTGGGGCAATGGCTCGCCACAACGTTGATGGCTTCCGGATTGACGTAGATAGCATCTACTTAAAGTGGAAGCCTACCAGATGCCCCCGTCACAGATCCAATTGTTCCTTACCAAGACGGAACTGCATTTTTCATAAATGGACCTCGCATCCACGAACATCATAAGGAAATGCGTAAATACATGCTCACTCAATCCCAGAAGGCAAAAAAATCATGACCGTGGGCGAGGTTGGTGTCGGTGGTGAGGATGATTTCAAAGTTTACACCAGCGCCAAGGAGGAAGAGCTTAACATGGTGTTCAACTTCAAACATATCTCTGTTGGCGAAAGCCCCGAATTAAAGTATGAACTTATTCCATTCACCTCGAAAGACTTCAAGCTGGCTCTTGCTGAGAGCTTCTTATTTATTGAAGGGACTGACTGCTAGTCTACGATCTATCTTGAAAATCATGATCAGCCTCTTAGTGTTTCTCGTTTTGGTTCTGATTCTCCCAAGTGGCGTGAAATCTCTTCTAAAACGCTAGCCACGCGTTGAGCGGTACGGTGTTCATCTAGCAGGGTCAAGAGCTAGGTATGCCCAACTTCAAAAATAGGAAGATCGAGCAGATCAAATGCGCGGAAGGAATAGATGCTTACGCGGCTATCAAGCGTGACCATGGCGAGGACTCAGAAAAGATGAGGAAATATTTTGAAGCATTGGCCCTTATTTCCAGGGACCATGGGAGAACGCCCTTCCCATGGAACGGTGATGAACCATATGCAGGTTTTACGAAGGACACAAAACCTTGTATCGATATGAATGATTCATCTAGAGACGGAATCAATGCAGAAGCTGAATTAAAAGATAAAGACTCTGTTTTCTTCTCTTGGAAAAAGTCCTTACAGTTTAGAAGAGAATACAAAGGTATTCTTGTGTATGGACAATGACAAACTCTTCATGTTCACCAAGAATTCGGACAGTAAAAGAATGTTTGCTGCTTTTTGAACTTCAGCAGCAACACAGATTCTTCAGTTCCTGACGATAAAGCTTCATACACGATGTTTTTCGGTAATTATGCAAGCCCAGACGGTAATTCGCGTACATTGCAGCCATGGGAAGGAAGACTGTACTATATAAATGACGATTATGTTAAGATTTATTATGCTATGTTTTTGCAGAAGTTTTGGATAATATTTACGAAAAGTTTGTTTACGCTTCCTTGGCTTTGATCAAATTTTCTTATATCTCTTCAGATAGCTGGAGGCAGTTCTTACTAGTGTCATATTTGGGCCAGAATTTTCATGGTCTAGTACGGCATATCCTGTACTTGACACGGAGAGCCGTAAAGTGGACAAATTCAAATAGTGTCGGCACCGGGATGTCCATGTATCCATTCAGAGGCAAAATTTTAGCTCGAGGAATAGAATTGATAGATCATGGCTTCTTTCAGTATTAAACTTTTATTTGCGAATGTGCATAACGGATAGCCGTTTACGTGGTGTGTTTATGTGCCATTTAATCACTTTGTTCTGGTACTTAAAAAATCATGGGTGAAAAAAAAGGAGGGATGTGATGTATTTTATCAAACCTTGAGTTCGTCCACTCACTTTTTACCGTTCAAGGCAATCTTTGAGCAGACCTCAAACCGCCTCCCTACCTATTTTTGTAGGTGATTAGGTACTATGAGCATCTTAGAAAGACTTGTACACTCCTTTAGCGAATCAGCACTTGCAAAATACCGCACCATGTATGAGTAGGTCACCGCGCAGGAACAAAAGCAGGTTTCTCACCCTTCATGGATTTGAGCGTATAGTGTATACTAGGAGCGAAGAGGCATTATATTCCTCGTTATTATTACAGTAGGTTTTAGCAGTGTATGAGAGGACAGATTCAATACATAAATCGAGTACATGTATATGTAGGTTCTTAAGCACCACGCTTTGCTTTGTTTTTTCATTTGTTAACGATTTTTTGTATGGTTGTAACATGACCAAGATTTCATAGTTCCCATGTACTACGAGTATAGAACCATGTTTTTATCAAAAAAATTCTTGAATACCGGAATTAAATTGCTGGAATGACTTCTGTTTCTCTTTAATAATGCTGTTGACCACGAGAGCAGTTATCCTCGCCGTTTAAGTGTACGAAAATCCTTAATGTCGTAGTATGAATATATCTTTAGCTCATTACACATATACAGGCACCTATATGTACATCACCTCTCTTCGCGGCACCACTTACTGGACATCGAAAAATATCTCATCTCCTACCACTGTTCACAGAACGGCAGCCTGTGAGCTGTTATCGTCTTTTCTAACGGTAAATATTTACAGTAACCATAATTATCACTCACAGAACGTTGAACATGAGCAGAAAATTGAACTAATTCATGGAAGTATATCGACGATTTCTTTAAGATTATCATTTGAATCCAGAGATTTAGAGATTGGAAGCGTAATAAGAGCACTTTGACATTTTGTCGTAAACCTGTCAACTAGTATGCTGTCACAGTGTTTTAGAGAGAAAATGAACTTCGATATGTCGAACAGAAAGCTCCAGGCCTCCGATTCCATATTTTGATCATACTGATTTACAACGTCCACTAATGCGTCTGCTATTTCTAGTGCCTTCACTGATATTCCAGGACCGTGAACTTCATAGAGATTATTTGGAATCAAAAACGTGTCCTCTAACATGTCCCTAGCAATTTCGACTGGTATGTGGGCATTATTGCTGTTGGAAAGAAAACTAATCCGCATACCTTTTATCCGTAGAACTAATTTCCAAGCCAGTGTTCTGATCCAATGCCGAGAAAATGATATATCCACATACCCGTAGGACCATGGCTCTATTTCAAGAGGCACTTTGTGAAGTTCCCTCCATATCTTTCTCAAAGAGTCTTCAGTACAGGACACGTTGGCGGAGTCAGTAGCTAAAGCATCAAAGAAACATTTTCCTGGCACAGTAAATACTCTAATCATCTCGAGAAAACTATCCAGAGAAAGCCGGGGGTCGGTCACAATTTCAGGCTGTGGCGGAGCTATTGTGGTATCCAGACTTGTTGCACAATGTGTGTAAACGGAAAAGTATCTTTCCGTCAATAGAAGCAAATAATAAATCTTCCGCCCAAGCTGCTGCTCATCGAAAGAAAGAGATTCAAAAGTTTTCTCCCGATGGAACCCGGCCAACTTGATGAGTCCTACAGCTTCGCAAGAAAGTCTGTATGAAGTTCTGGAATTGGACATCTGTGCATAACAACGGTTCAAACAATAATACGTCATAATCTTGAATATGTCACTACCATTGAAGTCGTCAAATTCTTGACGTGACGACATGCACAGACTGGATAACTGTTTTCCAGTGAAAGAAGTCCCCTTTTTAGACTCAATTTCAGTTTGCAAATCGCTAAGTGTGGCAGCGGAAAGAGATACCAGAAACCAGTAAACGCAACAGTCACTATATTTTTCGTCCAAAAGCTTGTGAAGATCATCATAGCAGAGTAAAGGCCAGATCACATACAATTTGTCGTGATAAAGCCGCAGACATTGATCAATCAGCTCCTTCGGAACTTTTATGATAGTGGCACTACTATTTTCAGTAACTACCTGAACATCAGCTATTTTTTTTAAGCTTCTTGCCCGAATGGACTTCGGACCTCTCTTCTTCAAAGGTCGAAGATATGTACATTGCAGATTGTGCTGAAGACAGCAATTACATGGCTTTTTACGATCACATTTTACCCGACGAATGCAACAACAGTCGCATGCCTGCCTATCTAGAGCCATATCCAAAACAGAAATCTTCTACATTTACTTACACTTTCACGAACTGAAACAACTCCAGATTTATTTTCTTTTTTCTGCCCGTATTTAAGTCACTGAAAAAAAAGGAAATAAATGGCGGATTAATTAAGCTGGGGGTGGGGAAAATGCGGTACCGAGGTGGGGAGGGATACCACTCAGACGACACCGCAGGTACTTCGAGCTCTCGAGGAAGAATATGCTTCCAATGAAACACAGAGATGAGAGACATAAAACACAAAATACGAGAATATGTCAGACAATCAAATGTCCAACGCAACACGTTAACCTATTTTTTGATCAGGTCGTTACTGCGACGATTTCAATCTTGGTGTGTAGTCTCTTCCTCGAGAAATCCGGCTTTTTTCCCTTGACCTGCAAGCTCTGAAGTTAATCCTTTCCCCGTCGTTCACATTTTTAGCGTATCTACTTCCAACATACTCCTTCAAAGTCTGTACTGCGACACGACTCTCCCTGGTCTTGTGATTTCCCGAATATTACTACGGCGGACTTTTTCTCGCATAAACTCGCCTGCGAATTTATGCGTTACGTAGAACACTGATGTCTTTCGCTGGGAAATTTCGCTAAGAATTGAATGCAGGCCCAGGATTTGTAGCGCGTGGTTCCCAATAGGAGAAACTTAACGTCGTAGAATATTTTTGTACTCACGTCACCAGGATCGTACTGGAGAAATTGCGTCTGGTAGAGGCTTTTTCCTATTGCTATGACGTTTCGGTAATTTTTATCATGGTATTGCCAACCGGAGACGGGTTCTCGTAAAATATGGAAACTATTTAAAGGCCTACACTGAAGCTTGAATTACAGCCTCAGGATTCGTAACTGCAATTGAGATAACAGCAATCGAAAAATACATCGAGCTCTTCACTTGAACATTTACCATGACAATTTCTTCTGCGCATCCTGAAACAGAACCTAAATGGTGGAAAGAAGCTACAGTCTACCAGATTTACCCAGCAAGTTTTAAAGACTCTAACAATGATGGCTGGGGTGATATGAAGGGTATTGCTTCTAAACTGGAGTACATCAAAAATATTGGTGCTGATGCTGTTTGGATCTCACCATTCTACGATTCTCCACAAGATGATATGGGTTACGATATTGCCAATTATGAAAAAGTTTGGCCTACTTATGGTACCAATGAAGACTGCTTTGCCCTGATCGAAAAGACTCACAAGCTGGGAATGAAATTCATCACCGATTTGGTCATTAACCACTGCTCAAGCGAACACGAATGGTTCAAAGAGAGTAGATCTTCCAAGACCAATCCTAAGCGTGACTGGTTCTTCTGGAAGCCTCCTAAGGGTTACGATGACGAAGGTAATCCAATTCCTCCAAATAACTGGAAATCTTATTTTGGCGGCTCCGCATGGACTTTTGACGAAAAGACGCAAGAGTTTTACTTGCGTTTGTTTTGCTCCACCCAACCTGATCTAAACTGGGAAAATGAAGATTGCAGAAAAGCAATCTATGAAAGTTCTGTTGGGTATTGGTTAGACCATGGAGTTGACGGTTTTAGAATCGATGTGGGGAGCTTGTACTCCAAGATTCCTGGTTTACCAGATGCTCCTGTTATTGACAAAAACTCGACCTGGCAATCGAGTGATCCATTCACTTTGAATGGTCCACGTATTCATGAGTTCCATCAAGAAATGAACAGATTTATCAGAAACAGGGTCAGAGATGGCAGAGAGATCATGACTGTTGGCGAAATGCAACATGCTTCAGACGAAACCAAGAAGTTGTACACAAGTGCTTCAAGACATGAACTTGGTGAGTTATTTAACTTCTCTCATACTGATGTTGGCACTTCTCCACTATTCCGTTATAATTTGGTGCCTGCAGGCTTGAAAGATTGGAAAATAGCACTTGCAGAGCTGTTTAGATACATTAACGGAACTGATTGTTGGTCAACTATTTATCTGGAAAACCACGACCAACCACGTTCGATCACCAGATTTGGTGACGATTCTCCAAAGAATCGTGTCATTTCAGGTAAGTTATTGTCTGTGCTGCTAACCGCTTTGACCGGCACTCTGTACGTTTACCAAGGACAAGAGTTGGGCCAAATCAATTTTAAGAACTGGCCTGTTGAGAAGTACGAAGATGTCGAAATTAGAAACAATTACAAGGCCATCAAGGATGAGCATGGAGAAAACTCAGAGGAAATGAAAAAGTTTTTGGAAGCAATTGCTCTTATATCAAGAGACCACGCCAGAACACCTATGCAGTGGTCGCGCGAAGAGCCAAATGCTGGTTTCTCTGGTCCTAATGCCAAACCATGGTTTTACTTGAACGAATCTTTTAGAGAAGGCATCAACGTTGATGATGAGGTCAAGGACCCAAACTCTGTTCTAAACTTCTGGAAGGAGGCTTTGATATTTAGAAAGGCCCATAAGGACATTACGGTCTATGGTTATGATTTTGAGTTCATCGACTTGGACAATGACAAGCTTTTCAGCTTCACAAAGAAGTACGGCAGTAAGACATTGTTTGCTGCTTTGAACTTTAGCTCTGGCGTGATTGATTTTACGATTCCAAATGATAGCCCATCATTTAAGTTAGAGTTTGGAAATTTCCCAAAGCAGGAAGTCGATGCCTCCTCTAGGAAATTGAAGCCATGGGAAGGAAGAATCTACATCGAAGAGTGAAAAACTTTAAGATAATGATAACGATCGTGTACTAATAAATCTCGTAGAACGTAAATAAGAAGTATTTATTAGTTAGAATTGAATATATGTATGGGTCAACAAAACCTTATTCTATTATCTGTGCCCATGAATGTTGGGATAGTTATTGAGATCACATTTTCAATACAGGTGAAGGTATTGGTGATACAAAATATAGTAGATAACTTTGCTACCGGTTTTTTCTTCGCGAGAAAAGAGAGGCTCAGATGAGCTCAAAAACTCTGATTCAATTCACAGCAGACAACAGTTTTCCAAGACATCTTTGCCGGCCTACAGAAGGTGTTGGAAGGAAATTCGATACAAAAATAAAAGAATTTGGGATGTTATGGTGAGCACAAGAGTTTGATTCACTTCGTCAATTCATATTATATTCACAAAAAAAAATTATTTAGACACACAAACAGCCTATCTATAACGGGATCATTTAACGTAGAAAATTCGCATTTAAACTTGGATTTTTTCATGTTCCGCTTCGGGTACTGTACGATCATTATACTCTAATATCCAGCAGCTGTAACAAATCCGTCGAGTAAAGCAGCGAGACCAACAGCGCCCGGATCCGGTAGTCCACCTTCACTATCAAGTTTTCTCAACTCCTCCTTAGCCACGTAAGAAGCACGTCCAACAAGGGCATCCATCTTCCTTGTCTTCTCAGCACCGTCATGAGCCAGTTGCGCAGCGACTCTAGGTCCCTTCCCAGCCTTCAGTGCTTCAACAAAGGGTTGGAGAGCATCAATCAATGTTCTGTATCCTGGACGGGCTCTGGTGTACTTATACAAGGCATCTAATGCAACACAAGAAGCATTCTTGAAAGTGTCTGCAGTAAGCTCCTTATCCCCAGAATCCCTGACACCTTGTGCAAGCGCCGACAGGTAAATGGAATACAGGCCACCAGAGGTACCTCCCATGGAGTCTTCAACCATGTATGCAATATCTTCAAGACCAAGAGCAGCATCTTCAAGGCGCAAATTATGGTTTTTAATGGCTTCGGTCAACGCCTCACCTCCAGATACAAGAGTAGTCCCACAGTCACCATCCCCTGCAATGGTGTCGTACCAGGTAACTTTTGGCTCAACCTCATTGATTTTTGCAATTCCAGCAAGCAAAATTTTAGCGAAGGTGTCGTAGTCAGCCTTCACGCCTGAACCCTTTTCGTTCCTCAATGTCTTCAGAGAAGGCGCAGTAGGAACTTGTCCATGGGCCAATACCTTCCAGTCTTCAGCAGAATGGTACCTTTGATTCCATCCGCTTGCTGTCGTAGGATAATCGAAATACTTAAGGGTATCGGTCCCCGCTTTCGTAGCATTCATCAGAGTGATACCAAACCCAGGTCCGTTCAAAGCAGTGATAAACGCACCAGTGATTGTTCTCTTAGGAACAATGTGGTATTTTTCAATCAATTGTTCAGAAATGACCTCTGTAGCATAACCCAACTCCAGATTGGACATACCACCCATGTTGTTAACCATGAGGACTACGTCATCTTTTGGATCAAATTTCACGTAAGAACGGTCCTCATCCTCATCGAGAAGGAAAGGTAGCAATTCAGCGACGAGCTCAGGAATCGATGGCAATGGAGAAGACTTGTGCGTACCAGATTCATTATGGATACCCATACCAATTTCGTACTCATCTTCTCCCAGGACGGCTTCATGCTTGTGGCCAGGGACAGTGCAGTGATCAAGAGATGCAGCAATTGTGACACTGTTGTCGACGACTGACTGAGCAACTTTGGCAACTTCTGCCAGCTCGAGCCCATGGGAGGCAGCTGAACCAGCAATCTTATGCACCAGCACGGTGGCACCGAGACCTCGGCGCCCAACTAGAGAACCCTTCTTTCTACCAACAGATACATCGTCTCCAACAGCAACCATTTCAATCTTCATTCCAGCAGCTTTTGCCCTTTCGGCAGCCAAACCAAAATGGATGATGTCACCGGTGTAGTTTTTCACAATGATCAAGGTACCCTTAGGAGATTCAACAGCCTTGATAGCAGAATAAATCTGTTTAGTGGAAGGAGAAGCAAAGATTGCTCCAGCGGCAATCGCATCTAACGCCCCATCACCAACAAAACCGGCGTGGGTTGGTTCATGACCGCTACCCCCTCCTGAAACCAGAGTCACCTTAGGTGGGTTCCCTGAACCCGGAGCTGATGCAGTCCGGAAAACGACCCTGTCGTGCTTGATCACTGTAAGACCCGGATTGCTTCGAGCAAGTCCAAGTAGGTAAGGAGTGATGATGTTTCCATCTGATTTGAATTGTTTGAGAGACATGATTATCGAGTCAATTATTGATTGGTTATTGTTCAAGTTTGGGGAGAAGTACACAATACAGATGTCACTACAAAAACAAGCTAGATCTACATCTATTTATATATTGTTACAAGGGCCTTCGAATTGAAAACTTAACTTCATGTTGCGGCATTTTTTCTTATCATATTGTTGAGTAATTATTTCAACTGAGGTGACGTAAGTATCACTTCCGTTTAATACCTCCTTAATTAACGGTGTGATTTGATACCATGAAGTATTGAGTTTAATTATTCCAAAATTAAGTTATCGCCTGGCGGGAATTTTTCTGCACAGCGATTTACAATTGATCTCCCTCTGCGGGATTTACACGCCCAGGCTTAAGATCAATGTCTAATTTAGCTTCCGTCAGAAAAAAAGCGGGCCAAGATCATATAACTCCGCTCCGGAATATCCTGTTTTCCGTACCCCACTACCCCGGAAATACAAGTTATAAGTGCAAATCGATGTATTCCCACTTCTACTGAATTAAGAGGGTTTGCTGCATCCTTGTTTTAACTGTTCAGTCCATATAAAAAGAGGCCTTTGTTTAAATAGTAGAAAGCATTTCGAATTCTTGCCCTAGAGCGAAGTAATGAGTTACGAGTCTGAGAGATCATCTTCCTCTTCTGAGAGTACACAGTCAATAACAGCAAAGGAAAGACCCAGTGGACGAATAACTTGGGAAGGAAGTGCCAAAATGTCAGAACAACCAAATGAAAACGATGGTGCTTCTTCAATGCGTAGAGTAGGTGAGGGTCGAAGGACAGCTAAAGTGGGAGGACCATCGAGGAGTAAAATTTCTCCTTTGACACCTTTGAAAAAGGTTGTCGTGGAAGAGGGGCCTTCTGTGCAACTGCGGACGCCTTCAATGGGGTTTGCCTATTCTTTGCCCAACCTGAAGGCCCTGAACAGTTTTTCCGATGCTGAGCAGGCGCGCTTGATGCAAAATTATTTATCTGATAGTGTGAATCATGGTAATAACAACAACTACGTAGACCCACTATATCGGCAACTAAACCCTAGTATGGGCAGTTCTAAAAATAAGCCCGTCTGGAGTTTGAATCAGCCGTTGCCGCACGTCCTCGATCGAGGCTTGGCGGCAAAAATGATACAGAAGAACATCGACGCAAGATCCCGTGTATCCTCGAGACGAGGTTCACCGGATATCTCGAGAACCGGTTCTATGACCTCCGTAAAAGATTGGAAAAGGCTTCTCAGAAGTGCCGCGCCGGGCAAAAGGCTTGGGGATATTGAAGCGCAAACTCAACGTACGAACAGCATTGCAGCAGATAAGGCACAAACCAAGTTAAAGCCTGAGCGACTCCAGAAACCTTCTAACTCGCACATTGAGAATGTTTCAGATAAAGGACAGCGAGCTCCTCACAATGTTAATTTTTCATTAGGTGATGAGAGCGGCGCACCCTCCGTAGATGACGCATACGCGAAATTTCCTGAAGAACGTATCGAAGAGGACGATAAGAGTGCTAGCGCTTTAGACGGGAACGAAGTTGGTATCTTGGAAGAGGAGGATGGAGATATAATGACATTTCCCAATTATTGGGCAAAGATTCGGTACCATATGCGAGAGCCATTTGCAGAGTTTCTCGGGACACTTGTACTTGTAATTTTTGGTGTTGGTGGTAATCTTCAGGCTACCGTAACAAAAGGCAGCGGTGGTTCTTATGAATCTTTGTCATTTGCGTGGGGGTTTGGTTGTATGCTTGGCGTTTATGTCGCAGGCGGCGTCAGTGGTGGACACATCAATCCTGCTGTTACGATATCGATGGCAATTTTCCGAAAGTTCCCGTGGAAAAAGGTACCTGTATATATAGTCGCACAGATTATTGGTGCTTACTTTGGAGGAGCTATGGCGTACGGTTATTTTTGGAGCTCTATTACTGAGTTTGAAGGTGGTCCGCACATCAGAACTACGGCAACGGGCGCTTGTCTATTTACCGACCCTAAATCATATGTAACGTGGAGAAACGCGTTCTTTGACGAGTTTATAGGCGCCTCAATACTGGTTGGTTGTTTGATGGCACTATTGGATGATAGCAATGCACCACCTGGAAAAGGTATGACGGCATTGATTATCGGCTTTTTAGTCGCTGCGATTGGTATGGCTCTTGGATACCAAACAAGTTTCACGATCAATCCAGCAAGAGATCTTGGTCCTCGTATATTTGCCTCTATGATTGGTTACGGTCCACATGCTTTTCACCTTACGCATTGGTGGTGGACGTGGGGAGCATGGGGCGGACCGATCGCAGGCGGTATCGCTGGAGCACTCATATATGACGTGTTCATTTTTACGGGATGTGAATCTCCCATCAACTATCCGGACAACGGCTATATTGAGAATAGAGTGGGCAAGCTTTTACATTCTGAGTTTCTTCAGCATGACGGTACTGGTTCTTCGGCAATTGAGTCCGATGACAACAGCAATACTGGTAGCAAGAAATCTACTCCTATGGCCTTGTAATATATACTATTGAACTTTCTTTATCATGTATGGTTTTAATTTTTCAAGCTAACGTCTCTTATGTAACACAGAAACGTCATGTTTTTCTGCTAGAGTATATCCATATTACAATAAGCTAGTGTGGCAGTCGATATCTGATATATTATCAAGACATTTTGTCGTATCTATTAGATAAGTACTAGAAGAGAAATTCAGTTCAATGAATTTATATCTAATGATATTCCTACATTGATTCCTATGCCGCAAAAATAATGGAATATGTCCCCAATCATGGTGCGACGGCTACCAAATCTTTTTGAAAGTTTTTGTAAGCCCTTGTGCCTGGCATACATGCTCATATTTCTTCCAAAACCGTTGCAATTTTGTAACTAGTCGTTCTGCAGGCGTCTACTTCTTCGCGAATAGGAGTATATGAATAAGACACATTTCAACGGCCAATCGTGGGGGAGTGCTAACATTATGCAAAATTTGCCGAGTTTCTTTGTCCATTTCATTTAATAATTATTCCTATAGGTTCTCACATAGAGTGCAATCTTCCTGTTTTAACATAGCCAGAAATGCAACACAAAAAAGCTCGCAGATATCGAAAGGGCATAAGAACGCTTAGTAATAGGCCAAGACAGAAAATGTTGTTATCAAACACTTGTATTTACATTGTACTATGTTGAGGGCAATACTGACACGGATCCTTACTGGTGCGTGCGTGACGCCACTACATAATTTTCCAGCAATTCTCTCATGCTCTACGTGCAGTTGAAACCGGAAATATACGACGGAATTCGGATCGTATATTTTGCCACATTAATAAATCTTGTCAAAAGTAATTTAAGTAGTAATATAACTCGGCAATTCCTTCGGGCATACTGTTTTCAAAAGAAAAATTTGCCTTTAAATCTACAATAGTCAGAATACTTTCAAATGCTCTGCTGCATTTCTCAGAAAGTAAAAGCTTTCGAGCCACTTCAGAAGAAAGCGGAACTGAGACTTCCGCAGGCTCTTGGCGATTTATTTTTATTTATTTTGGTTTGATTGGTACCCCTTGCCAGCGTTAATTAATGTCAAAGCAGGCAAGCTCCAGGGGTTCATTATGCGTAACCCTCGAGGTGCGGAAAAATGAACCTTTATGTTTTTAAGTCCGCCTACCCCGCAAATTCTTTTTCGAAGTTTTTCCCCTCCCCCCTTCTACAGGCGGAGGATTGCGCAGGAAATTAAAATAATTAACATTTTGTCTTTATCTTTTTTTCAAGATTTAAAGTTTTCCTATTTTGCCATTAAAGTTAATTTAGTATAACGCCAATGAAAAGTTTACTTACACATGTCTTCTCGTGGCGGAGTATCATACCATCATAGGAATTACAATACCTATTTTTCACAATTCCGAAAAAATAACTCTGTGGTGCACCCTTCCTTGGAAAACAAGCGCAAGTGCCCCAAAATCCTCTTAGCTTTCGGAATAAGGAAGTGCGAGTACGTTCATTGCGTCAATGGTCGATACTTTCGCGACGGTATGTTTTGAAACTTTTTTTGTCTTCTAATTTTCATCTCTCGAAAAGGCACTCGGAAAAGCACACGTGCATTAAGATACATGAGAGAGGACTCAACTACTTCGACACTTATAGAAATATTTACACTGTTCTTCAGAGGGGAAACAACTGCATTAAAAAAGCAAGACTCCACAAAAAGTTTGCAAATATAATAGTTACTAAGCGAAAACAACACTTAGATATTTGACCAAAGTTCCGCTTTTCTTATCTTTCGTAATTTCTGAAGACGCCAGGCTACTTTCTTGATCAGAAAAGTCAGCATCAATATCCTTTCTTCTGCCTTCATCTAGATCCACTGACTTTAAATCAACAATCCTGAAGTGGTGATTCTTAAAAACACATATTGCAACATACAATACAATTGCAACCGGTAAAAGGATATAAGCATCGACAAAATTTCCTGCATCAAAGGGTACAAATGAAGTCCATCCTTGAATCAGTGCAAGAAAAACGTTAGCGATTAGACTAAATATTGGGGTCCATGGATACAATAATGCTTTATATGGTAGTTCTTCCAGTGATCTTCCCTGAGTCACCCATGCTTTTCTGACTCTCAAATGTGTATAGCTTATCACACCCCAGACAATGAAAACACCAACTCCAGAAAGGTTGACTATATAGGAATATGCATCTGAGGCTCCAACACTAACATTCATCAATGATATCAAACCAAGCGCGTTAAATACCGTAATCGCAGGGATGGGAACCCCCCTCCTATCGGTCCAAGCAAGAATCTTTGGGGCCAGACCCTCGTGCGCCAGGTTTGTTAGAGTCCTGCTTCCGATATACAGTGACCCATTGATAGCAGAAATACATGTTACCAAAATGAAGGCATTAACAAGATGCGCTCCACCGGCCCAACCAGCACGTGAAATGGCAATGGAAATCGGTGACTTTAGAACTTTGGTGGTAGCAGAAAGATTTGGATCGTCAAATGGTACGGTTGCTCCATAGAAAACAGCAATCCCAATATAGACAATCAAAACCCTCCATAAAGTCTGTCGAACAGCAAGCGGGACAGCCTTGCCAGGATTCTTTGACTCTGTCGCAGCCAAGGCAACACATTCCGTCCCAGAATAGAAGGTGGAGCAAAACACAAACACTACTGCAATTCCCTTAAACCCATGTGATAATGAGCCTGGACTGTTCCAATAATGAAAGCCGAAGGCTGGCCTATCCTTGATACCTCCGGAAATGTAAATTATGGAGAAAATATAATATGCCACTAATCCTACTATTTTAAACCAGGAAAGCCAATATTCCGTTTCACCAAAAAGACTCACACCAATCAACTGAAAAATTTCGAATGCAAACCAAAATATCAAGATGTAACCATAAAGAGGAACCTGGGGCCCCCAGAACTGCAGTATAGACGATAAAGTATTGTATTCGTTCGCCAATACTGCAAAAAACACAACGACGTAAGCGTAACCGCAGACCGCAGATAGAGCGTCGCCATGGAATCTTCTAGCTAATGTAGTGAATCCGCCGCCAGAAGGGTATAAGGTAATAATTTCGCCTATAGATTCCATCACTGCGAAGGCGATAACCCCAATAATGCTAAATCCTAGAAGCAAAGCGAGAGGCCCGCCTTTGTTGAGCGCATTTCCTGCACCGACAAGACAACCTGGGCCAATAACACCACCCAAGGCGAGCAGTGAGATATGCCTATTCTTGAGAGCCCTTTTCACTCCGGTATTGGGATCAAACTTCGAAACGTCAGGTTCCTCACTGATGTCTACTGCTTTAATAATCAAGGCAGAAGGAGATTTGGCATCTCCCTTATCCGTTTTTTCGACGTTGGCAGTATCAAATTTTGGGTTCAGGGCCGTCATTGTGTATATACGCCTAATAGCTTGTATATATCCAGAAATGCCGGAAAAGACTGAAAAAAAAGAACCATTGCTAGCGGAATTCGTTGTTTAAATAGTATGGGCTACATTCGTAAGTGCTAGTGTAGCTACCCCAGAAATACAGTATCCGGAGTTCTTTATGCTTGCAAAGTTTGCGTTTTCTGCGTTTTCTGATCTACTATGCATTCATCTGAAGGATGTGGCGCAACGTAGATGAAGTACTTTTTAACACGCCACAGTTGTGGTAACTTCCAAGAGAACGATAAAAGTGGTTCTTTCAAATTGTAGGAAAATGTTACTGTGTTGAAAGATTTCCTTTTGAAAATGGAGCCTGATCAACTCTATGTCGTTCTATCACGCTGTAGGTTCCGTTCAACGGAGCAAAAATAAAACTGGCGATTTGTTAAAGCTTTGCAGTGCTAGAGATACCTGATCAATGAAGATACCCATATTTGATAATGAATACCAATACGGTAATTGCGACATATTTTTTTGTCAGGAAGCTGCTTTCCTAGGCCTATTCCTTCATTTCTTACGAGGTTCGCCGCTTCGTAGTGTAGTGTTCCAATGGAGTCGTGTAACATCGTCCATCAAACCCGGCAATCTTAGCAAAGATCTGTACAAGACTAGAAGATAGATTTGAGGAATTCTACTAATCTTCTGTAATTTATAAAGTGAATGAACACATTTTTTCTGTAAAACCACAAGAAAAATATACCAAAAGAAGAATCGACATAATCATATATAAGAATATGATGTTGAGGATGCGGAAGAAAAGTTTGATCAAACATCTTAATAAAAAGCTTTGACTAGACTCAACTTTGTCTAGACTCGGCCGATGACGGCGGAACAATTAATATTCAATAACGTCTAATTTGCTTTAGTATTAATACACTTTAATTGGTGAGTAAGACATATTCTTTATGAACGGACTTTACTTAACTCCGCATGGAGAGAACGTTTTATCCCAATCTTGCTTCATTTCGTCTTTTGATTATCTCAGCTCCCTTCTTGAACAACCATTTACATTATTTGGAGGCGAAGGAGTGAGAAATCTCCCCAGCAACGCTGTATGCGAAGTGTTCATTGCAACATCTTCAGGTCATAAGTCCCCTATTTGCTCTTTTGCATGAGGTATATTTTTGGCTTCTTTGAGGCGCATTGTACATATCACGTTGCATGAGGGTAGATTAAAGGACTTCGACGCCATTGGGCAACTGGTAGCAAAAGCTCGTGAAAAATAGATTCATGTTGAGATTTTTTAAAACGTATTTTTGTACATATGTATTTATATCAAGTGGAAAGCAAGTAGCTGACGTGAAATCGTGGATAAAAGGGAAAAACATCGATCAAAGTGGCTTGACAACTGGTGCGGCCTGTTTAGGCTGGAAGAGCCAATCTCTTGAAAGTACCTTCCTTTCTACATTTTTCTTGATGAATAGCCATTAATCTTTGAGCTTCTAAAGGATCAGAGACTTCTTCAGGTTCTGGCCAGGATAAGTATTCATTGGTGTAGTTAGAGACATAGTCTGGTGGCAAGATAGCCAATCTCTTACCGTAACCGGTAACTTTCTTCCAGTCACGATGAACATTGAACAAAGATGAAGAGAAGTAAGCGTAACATCTTTGGTATTGTTTGTAAGATAATTCGGTGTCCAATTGAGGCTTGAAGTCAACATATTCCTTCCAAGCTCTGACAGGGTCGCTTAGAACATAGTCAGTAGCCTTCTTGATGGCTTTCAAAAACTTTCTGACCTTTTCAGGATTCTTCTTCAAGAATTCATCGTTACAGATGTAAAGGACGGTACAGAAACAACAGCAACCCAAACAAGCCAACTTGTCAATTCTCAACATCTTGGCATCGCTGGCTGGTCTACCCTGCTTGGCCAAGTATTCTTCCAATTCGACTTGTTGCATACATTCAATACCAACACCAGCATCAATCTTACCTTCAATGATGTACTTGGCGATGTTCATACCACATCTGACGGCTGTGTAGTCTTCTGGAGACATACCGTAGTGCTTGGTCAATTCGTCAATTTGGATCTTACCAAATTCACCAACGTAACCGATTCTCTTACCCTTTAGGGATTGGAAGTCTTCGGTGATACCGCTACCTTCCAAGTATAGGACACCGGTGAATGGTTCATCCAACAAGGAGGCGACAGAGGTGACTGGGAAACCACGGGCCTTAGCAGCCAAAGTGTGGATCATGGCTTTCAAACCCATGTCGACCTTACCGGATCCAATCAACTCAGTGACATCTGATGGATTGGTTGGTTCCAGAAGGGCAAGATCTAGACCTTGTTCCTTGAAGTAACCCTTGGTTTGGGCCAAGAAGATTGGGATATGGTATGGAGCTGGTTGCCAGTTTAACAAAAATGTAATTTTATCGGTAGACATATCTTGGATGTATTTCTTGTTGATGTGCGAGTTCTATATAATTGAAGACAACAAGAGCAAAAGGAACAACAGGAAGTTTAAATCATGAACACAATAACGCAAGGCTTTTATATCTTTCTTTTCCAGCCATTTTATCATCAACGTGCTTCCAGTGCTGTGCTGTTTGTTCAACAGAAGCCACCTTGCCTCTTCTGAATGAAAATAATATTTTATGCGTACTGCTAGTTGAATATTTTGCATTCTTCGCAATGCATAAGCCATTCAAACCAAATTGAGGAAGTCGCATCATAGTTGAAAACCGATAAATGTATGATGTTGTCACCTGGAGGTGATTTGCTGTCTTTATGCATTGCGCGCCAATCTTTATTCCCTTAAAAAATTAAGCAACCTCATCGCTTAATCGCATATTCAAATTGTCCCTCAAGAGAATATACATTTAAATATGCCTAAGCAACCGTGCCTTTTGATCGAAGAGAACAGAGGCAAATGACAGATGATCGATTCTTGTATATGTAAACCAAATTGAATGTTGTGTTATTAAGTAGCTACGATATGTTGATGGCTTTTTTAATATGAACCGAAAACCTTCTTTGTAGGCGTCCATCGTTCAACCATCCGAGTTTAGCAAGTTTTGTGCCATATTTACTGGCGAATTCGCCAATACGTTGGATAAAAGTATGATGACTAGGTCAACCAAGCCGCTAGACGCTTGTAATGATTTTTCTGGGTTGTCACAGTGGGCCGTGGCTCAAGAACTGCGCAAGCTAATTACTCAGCGTTCGGTAACCTTGGCATAGCCTTCTTGTATCAATGAAGCAAATAGTAGCATTTGATGACGTGGAAATACCGCACACTAGAATCAACGACAGCTGAAACGACCTCCTGCGCCGCGCTTTAAAGAATTAGAAGTCAGTTCACACCACGAGGTCTATGCATAAGCATATGATCATACATTTTCAGGTCCCAAAAAATTTATTAGTGGAGCTGCTTACAAATAAATATTAACAAAATGAACTAGTTCTTATATTGTTGCTGGATTGGTCATATATGTGCTTAGACCTATATCAATGCCTCACTGGATGGACGACATGCGATCGTACCGGCCTCTTGTAATTCATTTTTGAGATCATCGCAACTTAATAAGCTACTAATTATCAACAATAATCAACTATCCACAGTTACTAGTAGAGCTGATTAATACATTCAATCACGTAACAAGAAGATTATTATATACGGTGTTGAGAAGATGACGAAAATTATCAGACCAGTGAAATAAGATTCAGAACAGTCATCGAATTTAGTGGAAACTGAGGCGCAAGGATTGATAATGCAATAGGATAAATGAATAAAGACGTATAAAATGAATGAAGAAATAAAAATAAGATTATGTAAAATTGTCGATTTCCTTTCGTGGACTCCTAAATCCATGAGGAGAACTTCTAGTATATTCTATATACATAATATTATGAACCTTACCAAAAATGGAATCCCAACATATGTCACAAGATTTTATTTGGGACAGGAACTTCATAAATATTGACAAAATGTGATATTTTGTGCTTCTACAGAGATTCTGAAGGTTTAGTTTGCAAAGGTGATTTCTACATATACCCGATTGTACTAGCTTATGTGATCAATCGTTTTTGAAAAAAAGGCGCTCAAACTAAGGCACTGTAGAATTAAAAATATTTGCTGGGGGCAGACTTCGCAGTAATTAATTGGTATTTTCATCCTCTCTGTCAGACGAAGCCAGTCCCGAAATCTTAACTCATTATACTCAAATTAACAACATAGATTACCTACATGCTCCCTGGCTCCTCAAGATTATACTTACAGGTACCACGTTATGGTTTTTCTTCTATTTCATACCAAAAATTGATGATTATTTTCCATGTAGACTTTTCTCTACGTTGGTAATATTGCCAACTTCAATGGCAAGAAAGCTAAAAGAGGGAAAATCAGTCCTTCTGTTCATTTAATCACACTCTGTGAGCTATTTGGCGGCTACAGCTGTTACTTCCCCCGATTTTTTGAACATCGTGAAGGAATTTGAGATTATTACTACATATACTCCAAGAAAAGGTTTTCCCACTCTCTCTCGCCTTATCATAGGTCAAATCAACGTCAATGTATAAATTTTTTATTTTTGTATACTTTACGAAGAAACGAAACAGAAATGAAAACTAAGAAATTGCCCTGACCAGCTTACATCTTCGACAAGCTTCCAAGAACAGTACGCGCTTTGGACCTGCACGATATTGAGAGAGAGAGAGAAAAATAAGAGGAATATGTTTTAAAGTCTATAAGTGTTCCATGGAAAGAAGTTCAGGTTCTATATTTGTCAAATCTTTACCGTAAATGATGGCATCTATAGGCTCGGCAAAATCTTTTAAAATCCCTGCACGGGGAACCAACCCAATTCTTTGGAAGTTCAATTTGTCCCAGATTTTCCAACTAGCTTGGTTGGTAACAAATACAAGGTTGAAAATAGAATATTTGTATCCCAACAAGGGAGCCCAGTTTAAGTATACCTGTGCAAGCCTATAGCCAACCTTTTTGCCCCTATGATAAGTGTTCACTAAAAAACCTGCGTTACAGTTGTGCGAGCAACGCGGAGAATAATTAGGCTTGATGTAAAACGTACCTAAGAGGACCGAACGCCAGTCTTGACCGTCTTCGATAAATTTCTTATCAGTTCGCAAAACAATAACTGTAAATGAGTGGAACCAATAATTCAGAAAATCCTGTTTGGTCAATTTCTCCAATTGTGGATAGGTCTTGCCACATTCAATTTCCAAATTAAATAAGTCAAAAATGTAGTCAATAAGCGACTCCGGTACGTATTGGGCATTGAATACTGGAAATGCAGTTGCTACAATGTCCGATTCGATAAGCTTAAACTGTAGTGGCTCGATAGTTTGAGCTAGTGGTTTGAAAAAAGCAGGTCCATCATGTAAATTTGCAGTTGATTTCCATTCAGTGGATCGGGCTTCCATCTCTGTTTCAGGTTATGATATTTTTTGTATGTTAAGGCGTCATTTGACTAAGACACCCTTAGGTGTTCGAAGATTTAGGCTTATCATTTTTTTCTTTTTTCACGGATCTTTAAATTCCTCGTCATAATTTCTTTTGCTGCGATATGGAATGATTTAACAGACAAGGTACCGGAAGAGAAAAATATAAAACAGAATACAAATAACATGATCACATTGATTAATCAATATAAAATCATTCATTATTTTGTGGTGCTACAGGAACACCTGCACAATATGCTTTGAGCTGAACAAAAGACAATTACGTTTCGTCTTACAGACTTCCAAAACTTACTTGTTGTTGAAAATCATTACCAGAACACCCGATAAAAATTGCAATGGCTTCTAAAATTCTCCATCGGCCTCATGCAACTGTCTCCTTCATTGCTTTAACATAATCCAGGGCAGTGACTGTTTTTCTTTACCATACTCTTCTATAGGCTTGTCAGCACATTCATTCATTTAGAAGTTGTACGTTCGAAGAATGGAAGGAGGATGTAGGTCTGAGGTTTTTGCTAAAAGAAGGAATGAAAATGACTGATGGGTTTCCCGGATTGAATATACCCAGTAATCCTATCTTCATATGGCCTTGCTCAAAGGAGAACTGTATTCCAAATTTCATTGCAGCCCAAAGGTTTTTGCGCTTACACTTGCATTTGTTACGAATAGTTCATTTTGCTAAAACATATGGTGGGGGCAGATTCCAAGCAAGCCAAGCACATCTCTTTCAGAAGAGCACGTCGTAAACCCCTACAGGGTACAATTCACAAAACACTCACCAACTTTCTGAACTCCACTGTCGAGAACGTAGAAGCTGCCACCTTTCCGTGGCAACCGTTTAGCTCATATTAATCTGGGCTTAGACGATGGGCTTCTGAACGAGGGTCCAAACTAAACTCGGATCTTCTATCTGGCCGAAAAAGGAAGTATCGCAGGCACGGAAAAGGGTTTTTCAAGGTACCCCGGCTCCCCTATAATTGGCATTCTTCTTTTTGCGTACAAAAAACATTGGCAATGCAAAACGTGCCTTCATATACGAAAGCTGTGGAAGAGGTCGTTCAAGGACATGCACATCTCCATGGTGACAGTGAATATGGGGGCGAGAGGTAAGATGAGAAGGAGTGCACGATGAATGGTGAGCGTCCACTAATTCGTTTGTGTAGCAACAAACTGGTCAAAGAAATCGTATAAATAGAGCAGCTCTGATCATCTATCTTTGAGAATATGCCTTCATTCTTCTCTTTCTAGTTAAGCCTATATCAGCACTAAAGAAACAATCGAAAACAAACAAATACAATGGTCAAATTAACTTCAATCGCTGCTGGTGTCGCCGCTCTAGCTGCAGGTGCCTCTGCCACCACCACCCTAGCTCAATCCGACGAAAGAGTCAACTTGGTTGAATTGGGTGTCTACGTTTCTGATATCAGAGCTCACTTGGCCCAATACTACTTGTTCCAAGCCGCCCACCCAACTGAAACCTACCCAGTTGAAGTTGCTCAAGCTGTCTTCAACTATGGTGACTTCACCACGATGTTGACCGGTATTGCTCCAGACCAAGTGACCAGAATGATCACTGGTGTCCCATGGTACTCCACCAGATTGAGACCAGCCATCTCTAGTGCTTTGTCTAAGGATGGTATTTACACCATTGCTAAATAGGTAACATGCTTTTACGAATGAAATCCTACGGACATTAGGAAGGAATGAAAATTAAAAAAATATGATTTGACGGTGTATATAGTTGAATATGTGTATATTAATATTATAAACCTCTCGATCAATTATGTTATTTTTGAAACGGCGGCGGAATGGATTACGGAATGAGATTGTGTAAAGTTCATTTCGTGAATGCCATTTACTGAGTAACCAAAGGGATAGTATATGTTATGAGGTACAAAAGGGGTATAGATGGATAATGTAAATGAAATAATGATTAGTAAAGATTATAGAAGATTAAAAATGACTGGTGAATATTTTATGAAAAGTGAAAAATTGTTAGAAAATATAAAATGGAGAGACTTATTATAGGAAAAATGAGAGTAATGATATTATATGGTAGCGCTATATAAGTATGTTATATTCTATAGCGTCCGTGTGCGTATGTAGTTGTATTATAGTGTAGTGCATGGAATGGAGATACTGGGACCTAGAAGTTGGACCGAGGTGATATTTATTTATGTTCCTGTGACGGGTGAGTAATATGCGGAGAATATATAAGAAGAAAGGAGATAACGAGTAGAGGAAGAGTATGATGATGAATAATGGAATTTGAGTAGGGGTTAAAGTGATTGGATTAATTTATGTAGCATCCGTGCGCGTATGTGCTGGTATTTATGTTCAGAAGATATTGAGAATACTGTAATGGCGGTTTATTGAAATGATGATATTGTGTATTCTATATTTACGATAATGTGCTGATAGGTAAAGTATTTATATATTGGTGCGTTTACGTTAGTATTTATATGTTAGTGTACTTATAGCTGTAGTATGGCAGGTGGAGTGCAGCTAGTAGAGTCAATGTCAGTGAATATGTAAAAGAGCAATATGAGTAGCCTAATGTAGAGAGTAGAGGGCATGGGGGTGATGTGATGGTGGTGATTGTATTGTATATATTAGTTATGTTAACAATGGCGTAATGCAGAAGCTGATGTATAGTCAAGGTGTTAGAGTATTGAAGTACTGAGTACAGTTGTATGGTCCACAAGGATAAGTGATTAGTTGTGGATAGTTAGGTGTGACAGAAATAGGTAGGATTAATAAGTAAAACAGGGTATGAATTACTAAGGTATGTGCAATATATAGTGATGGGGTGTGGTATGGCAGTATTCTGTAGCGTCCGTGTGAGTATGTGCTGGATATGACATTATGATTCAATGGGGGAGAGCCGAGTTAGTTAGCAGGATATAAAGTGTGATATGGTGATGGTCTAGAGTAAAGTGATTGGTGTATGTTTATTGTTTACGATTATTGTATATATGGGAGGTAAATGGAGTGTAGTGTTTAAAGGATATAAAGGAGGTGTGGTAATGACGAGTGGATGAATATGTTGATTAGAATGCAGATAAGGGGTATGAAGTGTTAGATGTGAGATAGTATGAGTTTGGTGTAATGACATTAGGTATGAACGGCTGGGTGTGCCAGGTGGTAGTATCAAAGTAAGGTGATGGTAATTGAGAGATACAGAAGAGGTGAGAGGGTGATAACTTGGGGATATGTTATTCAGGATGCAGATATGAGATATAGATGGATAAATGTGGAATACAGTGAGTTTAATGTGGAAATGGCCCTGGGTATAAACCACTGAGGTAAGGGCCGTACTTAGTGATGTTATAGATGAGAGGTGGTTTAGTACTATATAATAAGGGCTTATATTGGTCACATGATGGTATTTCGGGCTACAGAAGAGGTGAGAGGGTGATAACTTGGGATTATGTTATTCAGGATGCAAGGACATGATATAGATAGATAAATGTGCAATATTGTGAGTTTAGTGTTGAAATGGCCCTGGGCATGAACTGCTGAGGTCAGTGCCGTATTTAGTGATGTTATGGATGAGAGGTGGTAAAGCATGTGGTGGGGTGAGAAAACGTGGGTGTTATATATTCAGGGTAACATTAGAGGGAGTTCTTACAGTCCGTTTGAGTGGTGGATAGGGTAATAGCAGAGAAAGTGGTAGTGATGGTGGTGATCATGATGATGATGGTAGTGGTAGTGATGGTAGTGATGATAGTGATGATGATGATGATGGTAGTTAATGGTAGTGATGGTAGTGATGGTTATGGTTATGGTGCAATAGTGATGGGTGTTAGTAGTGGTGATAATGATGACGACGATGATGGTAGTGCATATTATAGAATGTTGATATATGGTAAAGACTGTGAAGTATGGAAGTATTGAGTGCTGTTCTATAAGGATGAGGTGTGGTATGGCAGTATTCTGTAACGTCCGTATGGCTATGTGCTGGATATAATACTATGATTCAATGGGGAAGAGCCGGGTCAGGTAGGAAAGGTGGGTAGTGTGTGTTTGTTTACATTTCTTTGTTTACCTTATTTATCTCCATTTCTTTGTTTAGGTTCATTGTATGTATGGTAGGTAAATAGAGGGTAGTGTTTGGATGATACAGAAGAGATGAGAAGGTGATAAGTTGGGGATATACTATTCAGGATGCAGAGATATGATGTGGATAGATAAATATGTGAAATACTAAGTTTAATGTGGAAAAGGCCCTGGGTATAAACCACTGAGGTAAGGGCCGTATTTAGTGATGTGATGGAATGGTGCTGGTAAAGCATGTGGTGGGGTGAGAAAGCGTGGGGTACATGGTCAGGGTAACATTAGAGGGAGTTCTTACAGTCCGTTTGAGTGGTGGGTAGGGTAATGGCAAGGTGGGTGGTAGTGATAGTGATGGTGATGATGATGTGATGTGGTAGTGATGGTGATGATGATGATGATGGTGGTAGTGATAGTCATGGTAGTGATGATGATGGGTGTTAGTGATGGTGATGCTAATGGTTATGGTTATGGTGTAATAGTGATGGGTGTTAGCTTTAGCTTTAGTAGGTGTGTGTGTGTGGGTGTGTGTGGGTGTGGGTGTGTGTGTGTGTGTGGGTGTGTGGTGTGGGTGTGGTGTGGGTGTGTGGTGTGGGTGTGTGTGTGGGTGTGGGTGTGGGTGTGTGTGTGTGTGTGGGTGTGGGTGTGGGTGTGGGTGTGGGTGTGTGTGTGTGTGGGTGTGTGGGTGTGTGTGTGTGGGTGTGGGTGTGTGTGTGGGTGTGTGTGTGGGTGTGGGTGTGGGTGGTGTGTGGGTGTGTGTGTGGGTGTGTGGTGTGGGTGTGTGTGTGGGTGTGTGGGTGTGTGTGTGGGTGTGTGTGGGTGTGTGTGGGTGTGTGTGGGTGTGTGGTGTGTGTGGGGTGTGTGGGTTGGGTGT